>NC_139973.1:2052500-2080000 GCF_963993115.1 Abramis brama | reverse complement strand
AAAAAAAACTTAATTCAAAAAAACTTTTTTTTTCTGTGTCTCAGGAGGATATGACAATAAAGTAATTTGAAAACTACAAGTGATTTGAGAATCTTAAAATATTCTATGACTCATTGAATTCAATCACTAGAAATAAGAAGCGTATATAAAAACATTTCTTATATTGAAAAAAAAAAAAAAATCTGTTACCCAATATCTGTTTGGCTTATGTTTGATATTAAATGTCATTGTAAACTTTTATGAAGAGAGAGAGAGAGAATTTGACTTTTAAATACACCTTTATTGTAACAATTTAGTCTTGAATTATTCACATTTCATCCAACAATTATTATTATTTATTTTATTTTATTTTATTTTATTTTACACACATGTATATTTAAAAAGTCAACACCAATTAATTTCTCTCTTACTTTGGTAAACAGTCCACCAACTTATAGTATGCAAACTCTACTTTTAGTCTAGCTGCCACAAGCCCCAAAAACATAGGAACCACACTTATTGCATTCTGCCCTAGAAGTTTATTGTTTATTTTTCTCTAGAAGTCCTTTTGAGAGAGAGAGAGAGAGAGAGAGAGAGAGAGAGAGTAGGAGGGGGTTATAGTGGAGTTGAGTTCGGGACTGCAGCGCCCGTCGCTCCGCTGGTATTCCAGGAATGTGTTGATCATGGCGGCCGCAGTGAAGCCCGTGAGGAGCGGATTGCTGGAGCTCCGCGTTACCGTTCACCACTGGATCCGCGTGCTTGCCACTCTCAGCGAGGACTCGTTCACCGTGAGTCCCGGAGAAACCGGCGAGGAGACCGGGAACAGCTGCTCGCCCGCGCCCGGAGCAGTTAACGGGGATCCGGCGAACCTCAGCGCCTCCCCGGTACCGGACACCATCACCAACGTCAAGCGAACCGTCAGAGTCACCAAACAAGAAGTCGGAGGACTCGGAATAAGTATTAAGGGTAAGACGACTAGTTTATATCGGTTATCAAAGTGTTAATAAACTTATTCTTCCTGAAGAGTTTGGAAACACTTTATGAATCATTCAGGATTCATAAATATTATATGCTGTATTTTAAACCACTACTTCAGATCTTTTAAAATAATTTATTGTTATTTAAATCTTGGTTTCTTGGAAATGTAGGCTATGGATTTCTTTTAAGTAGCCTATTCGTGGTAAAGTTATGGTAACAGATGGTAATAAGCCTATTAAAATAAAACCGATATAACAAAACTGATACCGATTATGTAAAAACGTTTATGTAAATATCGGGGAAATATCGGTAAAACCGACTAACGGTTGATCACTAGTTGTATGGGGTTTCCAAGAATACTATGGTAGCAAAATGTAAAAAAAATAAATAAATAAAAAACAGTATTATTGTACTTTGTGCTAATTTTTTGTAATCCATGGCAATATGGTCTCAATTCTGAGACATAAAATCTTGGAGTGCCATAAAAATATAGTACATTAATTTCAGTACCATGGTATTATCTTCTTGCACTTTGGTGGCACTACAGTATCCTATCTTTTGGGTTTCTCGTTATTTTTAGTATCTTAAAACTGTGACAGCTGTCACATTAATTGAAGACCTTAGAGAAACTACATTTGACCACCATATAAGTTCTGATGTTTTCTAATGATTTGCATGATGTTGCGTTACGGTTAGTGAATCATGCAGTATGTGTGTGTTCTCGGGGGTCGACAGCTGAGTGGAGAATTACCCATCATGCTCAGCTTGTCTCTGGCTTCAGATGAAAGCTGTGGAACAAGAGCAGAGAAGAGTATGGTGCTGTTTATTTTAGGGAGCCATAGAGGGACGACCTTGCCTTGAGTCTGAAGTGCAGTTGTACGTCTATATTTACAGTGCCAGAGTCTTTGGACCCGTCGTTTGTAAAGAAAGAGGGCTTTAGTTTTCAATCTTTCAGATCCCTCAAATATGATCATCCTCATGCAAGGAAGCCCCAGGCTAAAATTTAAAAGGCAATTATATATTTTCGTTTATTAAGGCCCAAATTGTACTGTGAAAAAGTAGTTATAAATATTTTAAAATATAATTTTTTTAGTTTCTATTATGTTACATTATTTCAAATAAAATAAAAAATTCAACACACTATAGTACTGTTCTGTAGGGATGCACCGATATGAACATTTTGGCCAGTACCGATAACCGATAATTCTTTATATTTAAAAGCCGATAACCGATATATTGGCCGATAAATCTAAATCCAAATTTTTATGTAATTTTTGAGAGCCTGAATACAAAAACTAAAGTTTCACCATTAAAATCCATGTCCCAAGCACACAATTATACTGTTCTTATTGTAATTGTATGTACAGTAGCCGATATGCCAGGCTTGCGCTGCACATGTTGCACTTCACTGTATTTTCCTTTTTTGAAGTGATTCCAATCATATTTCAAGCAATTTAAAACCATCATGTTGAACAGTGCGCATCTGAAGTGTCTCAGCTTAAGGAAATGATACATTATTTATTGGCATTAATATATCGGCCAGATTTTCTTATCGAGCCGATAACGCTAACATTAAAAATTAACCGATATCGGCCGATACCAATATTGTGGTCGATATACCGTGCATCCCTACTCTACTGTATTATTTAATTATTTAAATAATTCATATTATTTACATTTTTTATACATTTTCCTATTTATTTTAATTCAATTTATTTTTTTATTTTTTATTTTTTTTACATGTTTTTCTTGAAACGTTTTTATAAGTTTGGCACATGAAAACTTAACAGCTCCTCTTCTCTTCTAAGAACTCTTTGCTTGGGTTTGTATTTTTTATTTTTTGTCTCAAGCCTGAAATTATCCAACTAGAATTTGATTACTCTTATTCTAGTTTATTCTTTATAGGTCTATTGGATGTTGGAATGTCAAGTTTAATTTAGGTATTTCCCTCAAACGTAGTTGATTTTATTACAGATATTTTGCCATGTCAGGTGTGCGTTGCATTTTCAGCATGGCCACAAGGGGCGCTATTGCAGGTGTGTTTATGGACCAAATCAGCGATTCTCAACTTTTTTGTCAGACAAACCACTTAAATGTGAAATATTTATGTGAAGTGCTTAGATTTTAATATTTGAATTATTTACCAACACATTTGCATATTCTCGATGCTGTGATGATCGATATTGGTCAAATGACATAAACAGATAAACATTCAGAAAGTGTTTTATTTTTATTTATTTTTAAATTATTCATTTATTGGGCTGCACAAATCATATTGCAATTATTTAGTCATATATGGGGATTTTAACTGTGGTATGGCATTTCATCTTATATGATCATAACATTTCATATTGCTGCTGCTGTAACCAACAAAACAAACATTTAGTTTTATTGCATGTACGTAAGTGATGGCCCCACTGCTCTTTTTCATTAACGTTCTGCCATGTTGTTGTGAATTAGTTTTATTGCTCAGGATTATTACAGGCAGCTCCAGAAATAACCTGTGTGATGTACCGGTTATGATGGTGAGGCCAGGACTGGAAAGAGGGGGAACTCGGGGGGGGGGAATGTCACAATTTTTATCAGGAAATGTTCTTCCCTCAAATCATGCAGCCCTGCTTGTAACACAATTCTGATGTAACACTGACATCCAAAAGCCTTGTTAATTTTTTATTTATTTAATTATTTTTACAAATTTATTTTATAATATTTCCCCCAAACTTTTGAATAATTATATTATTTAATAATTTAACAGTCACTACAATATTTACTGCTATTTTTCTAAAAACTAATTTCTTATTTTACAGTGCAATAGTATTATTATAATAGTGATATTTCTTATTTTGTTTAATATTTTATTTTACAATAATAATTATATGTATTAATAATAAAATAAGTAGTAATTTATAATTACATTTTTGCCCAAATTGTGTATAATTATATTGATATATAATCACAAAAATGTTGCCCTGATTCTGTAATCCTACAAAAAGCTCAGCAAACCTGGAGCTCTTAAAAAATATATAAAAAAATAATAATAATTTTGTAATTTTTTTTCAGGAAATGTTCTTCCCTCAAATCATGCAGCCCTGCTTGTGACACAATTCTGATGTAACACTGACATCCAAAAGCCTTGTTCATTTTTTATTTATTTAATTATTTTTTTACATTTATTTTATAATATTTCCCCCAAAATGTTGTATAATTATATTATTTAATAATTTAACAGTCACTACAATATTCACTGCTATTTTTCTAAAAACTCATTTCTTATTTTACAGTGCAATAGTATTATTATAATAGTGATATTTCTTATTTTATTTTACAATAATAATTATAATATGTATTAATAATAAAATAAGTATTAATTTATAATTACATTTTTGCCCAAATTGTGTATAATTATATTGATATATAATCACAAAAATGTTGCTCTGATTCTGAAATCCTACAAAAAAGCACAGCAAACCTGGAGCTCTTAAAAAAATAAAAATAAAAAAAAATAATTTTGTAAAATTTTTTCAGGAAATGTTCTTCCCTCAAATCATGCAGCCCTGCTTGTAACACAATTCTGATGTACACTGACATACAAAAGTCTTTTTAATTTTTTGGTTCAACTCACTCAAATTGTTATGCTGATAATATATGTTGAAATGAAAAGATTTGTGCGACATTAGCAGCGTTTTCTCTAGTGGTCTCAGACCTTTGAACACTGTGTTTGCACAAGAATGATGCAGTCAGCGTTGCATTTCAGCATTAGTGTGTTTGTGCAGGACGTCCTGGCAGGGACTGCAGCGGGAAATGATTGATAACGTGCTGGAGCTCAAGCGGAGATACCGGAGGTTGCCAACAGTATCTGGCAGGAGCCGAGATCCCACCCGCATTCGCGTCGCATGTGTCTTTAAGGGTGAATAGGTCACTAGGATAGAAAGCAGATTAGGGGTACTTAGACGAGACCATTTCTGATACACGCTGACGATGCTGGTGAGGAAGAAGCTCACGGTCTCACAGTCAGCAAGTCTAAAACCTGGAACCACATATAAATGCTTTATGGTTTATACACACCCCTGTCCTTGAATTTCTAGATGTAAGTTTAAAGCGTACGAGCCTTTTGAGACCAGCTGCCTAATTCTCATTGGATATTTCATTCAGATGCTCGAGAAAGCCACAGACCGAACCATCATCCACTAAAGAAGATATATGTGCATCTGTGGTCTGTAATATTTGGAGCACACACCCCAGATCAAGGATGAAGACGATGAAATTTTGATTGATATTACAGTATTGCCCATAAATCACATCAAAGGCACATCAAAGTTGATTTAGAGTTGGAATGCAATTGTTCTGTATTTAGCAATGCATATATTTAACTAGTCTAGAACTAGACTTTTTGTATGTAATAATGATTTGTGTGGATAGTTAATGGCATTGTGTCTCCTCTGTGTTTGAACAGCACGATATTAGAAAAAACTGACTGTTTTCTGTAATTTTCTGCAATATACAGTATATTGCAATATGAAAAAAAATACAGTAATTTTCACCAGATTACTTGGATGTATATCTGAAAAGAATTAATCATTCTATGATTGGGGTGATTTTATTGGACAGTGCATCTGTGTAAAAAAAATAATAATAATTTTACAAAGCTGAAAAATTATATATATATATTTTGTGTGTGTGTGTGTGTGTGTGTGTGTGAACCATCCTCTTAGGTTTGAACAATTTGGGAAGAACACTGACTCAGTAACCATAAAGCGTACAGTTTTTATAATATGATTTTATTGTGATTAATAGCAAATAAAAAATATTATAACGAGAAATTAATTGCAATAATTCTATTATACTGCAAAATAAAAAATAGCATTTAATAAAACAAAATAGTACAGCTGTAAAATTACAATACTAATATTTACGTCTTAATTTCCTTATTTTAAAACATTAAACCATCAAGCTTTTATTTTGGCAGTTTGCCGACAGATATTTTCTCTGCCGGTTTCAGAGCGAAGCGCGGCACCTTTTGACAAATCAGGATTTGATTATCACTTGATTAAGCCATATTGCAAAATAAATTTTATTTTAATATATTGTGCAACCACAAATTGTACTCTCATAGTATTTTATAGTGCAACAGATTAACATGAGATGGGAAGGAATAGTTAGAATGGTATCCTCAGACTAAAATGCCACAAAATATATTTCACTTGCAATTTGTGCATGAAAGAATTGAAAATATTTACATAAAAAGTAATTTCATTTGAATAATTACTTATGCAACTTATGCATAAGTATAATTACTTATGAAAGAATTGAAAATATTTACATAAAAAGTAATTTCATTTGAATAATTACTTATGCATTATATACTCCAAAAATGATCTCTAAACACAATCTTTGTCTTTCCCAGAAAGAATCTGTCTGTCCTCCTCCATGTTCTCTTTAGTCTCGATGGCCATTTTAAGTTTCTGCCAGAACGCTCGAGTGTCTTCTCCAAGTTTGGGCCACCGTAGATACGTGCGTTTCTTCACTAGCTTCCGCATTCGGTAATACGGTGAAAGCTGGTGTGCGGGAATATCCTCAAGGAAAACTAGAACCAAAACGTCTTTCTGTTCATCGAAAAGTCTGAAGCTGGCCACCTGGATCTCATGCGAACACCAAACGCTTCTCAGGTAGTTGTGTGTGATCAGGCACACGGTTTTGCGGCTGTTATATATTCCGTCCATGATGTTGTCGATAATGGCCTTTCCTGGTTCGAAGTCTCTGTGGTGAATACACAATCTCAAGCCGTGCTCACCCTCCAGTTTGGGCACAAGCTCCTCCATGACCCATGGCTCCTCTTGAACATTGTAGGAAATGAAGGCGTCATATTGGAAACCAAGATGTTTTGTGGTTCGCTTCCTCTTTCTGTCATTGAGGAAAGCTAAGAAAAGGTAGTACGTATAGACCAGCTGCCACTTTAGGAAGTGGTAGATAAATGAAACGACTAGCGTGAGAATGACAATAGAAGAGCTGCAGATAAAGCAGATGAAGTCGTAATTCACATAGCAGGATTCAGTGTTGAAGGCTGCCAGATTTGTTCTGCTTAAAGAAAGGGGGTAGCGACACTCGTACCTGTTCAGGTAAAGCACCTGTGTGGCATTGTTTCCGGCAGCCCAGTCAATGAACCAAGCGTTATTACAGTCACACGTGAAGCTGTTGTTACGCAGATCAAGCAGTTTAAGTTGAGGAAGAGACTGGATGATGGTTTGGTTTATCAGTTGAAGGTCATTCGTACTGGCGTGTAGGCTTTTCAGACTGGAGAGGTTTGCGTCAACTAAGAAGTTCAAAGACTTGAGGTGAGATCGACCAAAACTGAGGAAATGTAGGCCTGATATTGGGTGGAAAAGCCTGGATGTCAAAGCATTTCTGTTGACAAAATGATTACTTGTCAAATCCAAGTAATAAAGATTAGGAGTGTAAGTGAACGTGTCCACATGCAAACACTCTACATTGACGTTCCCGGCAAATAAAGCTTTTAATTTTTTGAGACCTTTCAGGAGGTTTGAGGGCATGTGCTTTAAGCCTCTACGTTGACTATTAATCTTCAAAACTTTAAGTTCACTTAACATGGTGAACGGTGGGTTTCGTAGCTCCTCTTGACTCTCGTACGAGAAGTAATTGTTACCCAGATCTAATATTTGTAGGCGAGCCATAGCGGCGAACACCACACGGATTTTTAGAGTTCTTTCTGTGATTTTATTAGAATTAAGATGAATCTCTGCTAAGTTTATCAGTCCTTCAAAAGCATGTGGTTTAATTGTTAATATCTGATTATCTGAGAGATACAAGACCTGAAGGGAACGTAAAGCTTTAAATGAGAGATTTTCGAGCGTACTCAACTTATTGTTCATTAAATCTAGGTATCGTAAGTTTTGGGGGCCGTATGTGAAGGCGTCACCGAGCATTAACAAACTATTACCGCTCAAAATAAGCTCATCGAGATTCCCTAAATCCTTAAATACACATGCATTGATTGTTACAATTCCATTCTTATGCAAAAAAAGTTGCCTCAACTGTGTGAGGTTTGCAAAATCAGAGCAGTCGAGTTTTTCAATGTCGTTGAGATGAAGGTCGAGAAGCCGTAAGTTGGGGAGAACCTGAAGAGTGTCGTTCAGTTGCGTCAGAAGGTTGTTTTGTATACGTAACTCCGTCAAGTTGACTAGATGTTCAAATGACGATTTATACATTCTCAATACTCCATTGCTTCTTAGGTATAACTCATTCAGAAGTGAACATGGTCTTAACATGCGATCGGTAAGTATAGAAAGATGGTTTCCCTTGAAGCGGAGACCCCTCAGACTAGGTGAACATGCCTTTTGTAAAAGAGTCTCCACATTGAACTCCTTCAGATAATCCAGTGCCATCCAGGTCACAGAAGTGAAACTCTGCATTATATCACCCAGTTGTTTCTCTGCAATGAGATTCCTACTGAGGTTGAGAGCCTTAATCGTGTTCAGGAAGGCCTTGTCTAGAATTAACCAATCTAGAGTATCGTTCTGGAAACAGGCTGCCAAGTCCAAGTATTCAAGACCTGGAAAAATGTTTTCCGTAATCTTGAACATTGTCAAGGGGTTCAGTGATAGATCCAGCTTTTTCAAACCAAAGAGGGCTGATGGGATGTCGCTTGAGTTGAAAACACTGAAGTGATTCATTCCCAAGTAAAGTTCCTCCAAATGTGGAATTTGAAAAACAGACTGGAATCTGGAAATGTGCTTTAACTTGTTATTGGTAAGGTTTACAAACCTCAAGTTTGAAAGTGTTGCAAACGACTGGTTTTCAATCACCTCAAGGTAATTTGAGTCGAGTCTTAAATGGGACAGATTTGCAAGATGACTGAGCAGTTTTGTGGTCACAGCTTGTATTTTATTGTTGGACAGGTTGAGCTCTTCCAAGTTTGGTAGGTCACTCAATGCATTGTTGGTTATTTCAGATATCCTGTTGTGAGACATGTTTAAATTGATAAGGTTTGGAAGTCTGATAAAATCCCCTTCAATGATCCGAGTGATGGAATTGTAGGAAATATCCAAAACGACAGTGTTTTGTGGTAACGTTGAAGGTGTTCTCCTGTAGCCCATCCTACAGCACCTCACCTTCAAATGTTTAGAGTAGTCGAAAGGGAAATATATTGTGCAGTTACCTAGAGAAAACTCATCTGTCGGGGTTATGAGGACGCAACAGTTCAAAACGAAGAAAAACAAAGAACTTTTCCAAAGTTTGTCGTTTCTCATTTTGAAGTTTCCACGTTTACTTGCAATGTTTGAAATCTCTAATTAAAAGTCTGCATTGAATTGAGAAGGAGATTATGAGGCTTAAAATCGCAACAGATGAAAACTTCTTTAATTCTTAGGCTTGAATGGCCGTCTCAAACAGTATCTTGATCTTCCCCTGTAAGACAGATTTTTGTGCATAAAAACACATTATTCTTTAAAACTGTGCTATGAAAATTATGCATGAAAGTTCAATTTGTTACGATAGATCTGGTCTAATTTGCAATTAAAGACAAATGTATTTGGGTAGATTGTAAACTGCTTTTTTGTAAACATGTAAATTACAGTTTTATCAATTTTAAACTGCATTATTTAGTCATTCTCATGTTGTTGGTTCTTGGAACACAAAAGGTGAATTTTCATGTCAATATCCTGGTCATTCGTTCACATTTTGTAATACCAGTACCAAGACCAGCTTGTTACCATAACTTATAAATCTTGTCTAATTTGCAATTAAAGACAAATGCATTTGGATTGTAAACATGTAAACTACAGTTTTATCAAATTTAACTCTTTTTTTTGTCTCTATGACTGAAATATTTGTTTTTGTGCAATTAGATTGGCATATCAACTCTTAAAAGAATGACTTTGCCACCTGCTTGATCTAGTTATCAGTATAAAAAAAAATTCCTTACCAGTTTGTCCGTATTTTTTAGTGGCACCATGCAACCCATCAGAAAGTTTGAAAGAAGAAGCTATTTGAGTAAATCCTTTTGTGGTAATGCTGAACTTTACAGGATGAGGCGTCACTGTCACTTGCAGGCTTCTTCTTGATTTCAACAAAGATTGGTCATCTTTGTCAGCACATGATTAAAAAAAGACTTGTTAGACCACAGAGGCATTTTTACTAAGTTAATTGAAACTTACTTTTAGATGTACTGTGGCCAGTTGCACAATCTGTTACAAAAGTTAGTCATAAAACTTTCATAACTTCAGTTACATAAAAAATGTAGATTGGTCTATTGGTGTGTGGATAGTTAATGGCACCGTGTCTCCTCTGTGTTTGGACAGCACGATATTAGAAAAAACTGACAGTTTTGTTTTTTCTGCAATATTAATTAATATTAGTATATTGCAATATGAAAAAAAAATACAGTAATTTTCACCAGATTACTTGGATAACTATATCTGAAAAGAATTAATCATTCTATGATTGGGGTGATTTTGTTGGAGAGTGCATCTGTGTAAAAAATGTAAATAATTTTACAAAGCTGAAAAATTATTAAAAAATTTTTTGTGTGTGTGTGTGAACCATCCTCTTGGGTTTGAACAATTTGGGAAGAACACTGACTCAGCAACCATAAAGCGTACAGTTTTTATAATGTGATTTTATTGTGATTAATATTGAATAAAATATATTACAACCAGAAATAAATTGCAATAATTCTATTATACAGCAAAATAAAAAATAGCATTTAATAAAACAAAATAGTACAGCTGTAAAATTACAATACTAATATGTACGTCTTAATTTCCTTATTTTAAACATTAAACCATCAAGCTTTTATTTTGTCAGTTTGCCGACAGATAGTTTCTCTGCCGGTTTCAGAGCGAAGCGCGGCACTGTGTTCATTTACGATTTGATTATCACTTGATTAAGCCATATTGCAATATCAATTTTATTTCAATATATTGTGCAACCAAAAATTTTACTCTCATAGTATTTTATAGTGCAACAGATTAACACGAGATGGGAGGGAATAGTTAGAATGGTATCCTCAGACTAAAATGCCACAAAATATATTTCACTTGCAATTTGTGCATGAAAGAATTGAAAATATTTACATAAAAAGTAATTTCATTCATTATATACTCCAAAAATTATCTTTAAACACAATCTTTGTCTTTCCCAGAAAGAATCTGTCTGTCCTCCTCCATGTTCTCTTTAGTCTCGATGGCCATTTTAAGTTTCTGCCAGAACGCTCGAGTGTCTTCTCCAAGTTTGGGCCACCGTAGATATGTGCGTTTCTTCACTAGCTTCCGCATTCGGTAATACGGTGAAAGCTGGTGTGCGGGAATATCCTCAAGGAAAACTAGAACCAAAACGTCTTTCTGTTCATCGAAAAGTCTGAAGCTGGCCACCTGGATCTCATGCGAACACCAAACGCTTCTCAGGTAGTTGTGTGTGATCAGGCACACGGTTTTGCGGCTGTTATATATTCCGTCCATGATGTTGTCGATAATGGCCTTTCCTGGTTCGAAGTCTCTGTGGTGAATACACAATCTCAAGCCGTGCTCACCCTCCAGTTTGGGCACAAGCTCCTCCATGACCCATGGCTCCTCTTGAACATTGTAGGAAATGAAGGCATCATATTGGAAACCAAGATGTTTCGTGGTTCGCTTCCTCTTTCTGTCATTGAGGAAAGCTAAGAAAAGGTAGTACGTATAGACCAGCTGCCACTTTAGGAAGTGGTAGATAAATGAAACGACTAGCGTGAGAATGACAATAGAAGAGCTGCAGATAAAGCAGATGAAGTCGTAATTCACATAGCAGGATTCAGTGTTGAAGGCCGCCAGATTTGTTCTGCTTAAAGAAAGGGGGTAGCGACACTCGTACCTGTTCAGGTAAAGCACCTGTGTGGCATTGTTTCCGGCAGCCCAGTCAATGAACCAAGCGTTATTACAGTCACACGTGAAGCTGTTGTTATGCAGATCAATCACTTTAAGTTGAGGAAGAGACTGGATGATGGTTTGGTTTATCAGTTGAAGGTCATTCGTACTGGCGTGTAGGCTTTTCAGACTGGAGAGGTTTGCGTCAACTAAGAAGTTCAAAGACTTGAGGTGAGATCGACCAAAACTGAGGAGATGTAGGCCTGATATTGGGTGGAAAAGCCTGGATGTCAAAGCATTTCTGTTGGCAAGATTATTACTTGTCAAATCCAAGTAATTAAGATTAGGAGTGTAAGTGAACGTGTCCACATGCAAACACTCTACATTGACGTTCCCGGCAAATAAAGCTTTTAATTTTTTGAGACCTTTCAGGAGGTTTGAGGGCATGTGCTTTAAGCCTCTACGTTGACTATTAATCTTCAAAACTTTAAGTTCACTTAACATGATGAACGGTGGGTTTCGTAGCTCCACTTGACTCTCGTATGATAAGTAATTGTTACTCAGATCTAATATTTGTAGGCGAGCCATATCGGTGAAACCCGCACAGATTTTTAGAGTTCTTTCTGTGATTTTATTAAAATTAAGATGAATCTCTGCTAAGTTTATCAGTCCTTCAAAAGCATGTGGTTTAATTGTTAATATCTGATTATCTGAGAGATACAAGACCTGAAGGGAACGTAAAGCTTTAAATGAGTGATTTTCGAGTGTACTCAACTTATTGTTCATTAAATCTAGGTATCGTAAGTTTTGGGGGCCGTATGTGAAGGCGTCACCGAGCATTAACAAACTATTACTCCTCAAAATAAGCTCATCGAGATTCCCTAAATCCTTAAATACACATGCATTGATTGTTACAATTCCATTCTTATGCAAAAAGAGTTGCCTCAACTGTGTGAGGTTTGCAAAATCAGAGCAGTCGAGTTTTTCAATGTCGTTGAGATGAAGGTCGAGAAGCCGTAAGTTGGGGAGAACCTGAAGAGTGTCGTTCAGTTGCGTCAGAAGGTTGTTTTGTATACGTAACTCCGTCAAGTTGACTAGATGTTCAAATGACGATTTATACATTCTCAATACTCCATTGTCTCTTAGGTATAACTCATTCAGAAGTGAACATGGTCTTAACATGCGATCGGTAAGTACAGAAAAATGGTTTCCCTTGAAGCGGAGACCCCTCAGACTAGGTGAACATGCCTTTTGTAAAAGAGTCTCCACATTGAACTCCTTCAGATAATCCAGTGCCATCCAGATCACAGAAGTGAAACTCTGCATTATATCACCCAGTTGTTTCTCTGTAATGAGATTCCTACTGAGGTTGAGAGCCTTAATCGTGTTCAGGAAGGCCTTGTCTAGAATTAACCAATCTAGAGTATCGTTCTGGAAACAGGCTGCCAAGTCCAAGTATTCAAGACCTGGAAAAATGTTTTCCGTAATCTTGAACATTGTCAAGGGGTTCAGTGATAGATCCAGCTTTTTCAAACCAAAGAGGGCTGATGGGATGTCGCTTGAGTTGAAAACACTGAAGCGATTCATTCCCAAGTAAAGTTCCTCCAAATGTGGAATTTGAAAAACAGACTGGAATCTGGAAATGTGCTTTAACTTGTTATTGGTAAGGTTTACAAACCTCAAGTTTGAAAGTGTTGCGAATGACTGGTTTTCAATCACCTCAAGGTAATTTGAGTCGAGTCTTAAATGGGACAGATTTGCAAGATGACTGAGCAGTTTTGTGGTCACAGCTTGTATTTTATTGTTGGACAGGTTGAGCTCTTCCAAGTTTGGTAGGTCACTCAATGCATTGTTGGTTATTTCAGATATCCTGTTGTGAGACATGTTTAAATTGATAAGGTTTGGAAGTCTGATAAAATCCCCTTCAATGATCCGAGTGATGGAATTGTAGGAAATATCCAAAACGACAGTGTTTTGTGGTAACGTTGAAGGTATTCTCCTGTAGCCCATCCTACAGCACCTCACCTTCAAATGTTTAGAGTAGTCGAAAGGGAAATATATTGTGCAGTTACCTAGAGAAAACTCATCTGTCGGGGTTATGAGGACGCAACAGTTCAAAACGAAGAAAAACAAAGAACTTTTCCAAAGTTTGTAATTTCTCATTTTGAAGTTTCCACGTTTACTTGCAATGTTTGAAATCTCTAAGCAAAAGTCTGCATTGAATTGAGAAGGAGATTATGAGGCTTAAAATCGCAACAGATGAAAACTTCTTTAATTCTTAGGCTTGAATGGCCGTCTCAAACAGTATCTTGATCTTCCCCTGTAAGACAGATATTTGTGCATAAAAACACATTATTCTTTAAAACTGTGCTATGAAAATTATGCATGAAAGTCCAATTTGTTACCATAGATCTGGTCTAATTTTCAATTAAAGACAAATTGTATTTGGGTAGATTGTAAACTGTTTTTTTTGCAATCATGTAAATTACAGTTTAATCAATTTTAAACTCCTTTTTTTTATCTTCCATTATTTAGTCATCCTCATGTTGTTGGTCCTTGGAACACAAAAGGTGAATTTTCATGTCAATATCCTGGTCATTCTTTCACATTTTGTAATATCAGTACCAAGACCAACTTGTTACCATAACTTTTAAATCTTGTCTAATTTGCAATTAAAGACAAATGCATTTGGATTGTAAACATGTAAACTACAGTTTTATCAAATTTAAACTCCTTTTTTTGTCTCTATGACTGAAATGTTTGTTTTTGTGCAATTAGATTGGCATATCAACTCTTAAGAGTATGACTTTGCCACCTGCTTGATCTAGTTATCAGTATAAAAAAAAATATTCCTTACCAGTTTGTCCATATTTTTTAGTGGCACCATGCAACCCATCAGAAAGTTTGAAAGAATACGCTATTTGAGTAAATCCTTTTGTGGTAATGCTGAACTTTACTGGATGAGGCGTCACTGTCACACTATCTGCTTATTTGCAGGCTTCTTCTTGATTTCAACAAAGATTGGTCATCTTTGTCAGCACATGATTAAAAAAAGACTTATTAGACCACAGAGGCGTTTTTAGTAAGTTAAGAGAAACTTACTTTTAGATTTTTACTGTGGCCAGTTGCACAATCTGTTACAAGAGTTAGTCATAAAACTTTCATAACTTCAGTTACATAAAAAAATGTAGATTGGTCTAATTTTATAACCAGAAAGTAAGGCTGATTAGCTCTTACTAACTGCTAGTTGGTCATGCTAGTTCTTAAGACACAGACATAATGTCTATGTTTATGCAATGGTTCTCTTAGATGTTCTTGTTAATCTACAAGTAAAAACTTGGAAGAGAAATTTTAGTGTGTGCATATCAAAAAAATGTGGCTATTGTAATTTACCACATTTGTATGTTGTTTTACAGGCGGTAAAGAGAATAAGATGCCCATCCTGATCTCAAAGATCTTCAAAGGGCTGGCAGCGGACCAGACGGAGGCTCTTTACGTGGGCGATGCGATTTTGTCCGTGAACGGGAACGACCTCAGAGAAGCCACTCACGATGAGGCTGTACAGGCCCTGAAGAAAACAGGCAAAGAAGTCATTCTGGAAGGTAAGACAGAGCTGATTGTTTGGCTTGAAGGTATAGTTCAGCCAAAAGTGAAATTGATGTCATTATTTAGTCATCCTCGTGTTGTTGGTCCTTGGAACACAAAAGGTGAATTGTCATGTCTATAGCCGCTTTCCGACCAAGTAGTTACAGGAACTTAGTTATAGGAACTGTCCACTTCTAAACAGTTCTAAGAACTACTCTCCCCCAAACTCGGTTTTGCTGTTTGCGTTCGCACTGGCCAAGTGGCCATAGGAACTGGTAGGAGGGGTAAGGGAGTGACGCAAGCACGGTGACTTTTATTTTGACGGCGCTACGGACCTTTATTTTGGCGATGCTGAGAACGCCAGAGCAAACAATGCTCGCATTCTCTGTGTTTATTAGTTAGCGATCTGTCTAACAGTACTGTTTAATATGTTATTAGATAGAACTGTTATAGAAAGTAGACAGTATATGAAAAAAAGGTTATTAGCATATGCCGTGTGGTTGATATCCAGTGTTGCTAGCTGGGCAGATAAACATAATCATGTTTGACTTGGTCCCCTCAAAGTTGCATTGGATTTTCTCTTCAGCATAAAGGTTTAGAGACCCATCTATCACTGTTTTCCATGTTTGTTTAGTTAGTTTCTGGAGTAAATATATAGGCTATAATCTGTGTGTTTACATTATAACTGTTTTAAAAATGGCGGGTGCTGGTGTTCCGCATGCATTCGGTCAATCAGCGTACACTAACGTCACGGGTAGTTCCTATAGTGCTGGTTTAGACCCTACTCTGAAGTAGGAGCTAAATTAGTTCCTCCAAATGGAGTTCCTAGAACTAAAATCGTTCCTAGTTCCTGCGGTGCGAACACGCCAACATCCGGGTACTTTAGCCAATAGTTCTAGGAACTGTGAAAAGATTCCTCCGGTCGGAAAGCGGCTTCTGTCCTGGTCTTTACATTTTATACTACGAATAAATAAAGACTTGAGCTGTCAAGCTTCGAAATTAAAAACTTCATATGCATTTTTCTCTGCTGAAGTCATACTGTAAGGAAAAGGTCAAAATTTAAGTCATTATTCACTGGAAATCTAAAATCCTAACCTACTGTAACTTTCCTAAGCATTCATGAGAGAAGTAGTGACATCTAACACATGAACACAAAGTTTTTATAAGTCTGATGCAGATTTTTTATCATTAAAGGGTTAGTTCACCTCATTTCATTGCTGAAGCTCAAACGTGATGCGTAACACAAGACTGAACCTCATTGGTTCTTGCAGAAGCTCAAACGTGATGCGTAACACGAGACTGAACCTCATTGGTTCTTGCTGAAGCTCAAACGTGATGCGTAACACGAGACTGAACCTCATTGGTTCTTGCAGAAGCTCAAACGTGATGCGTAACACGAGACTGAACCTCATTGGTTCTTGCAGAAGCTCAAACGTGATGCGTAACACGAGACTGAACCTCATTGGCTCTTGCTGAAGCTCAAACGTGATGCGTAACACGAGAATTAACCTCATTGGTTCTTGCTGAAGCTCAAACGTGATGCGTAACACGAGACTGAACCTCATTGGTTCTTGCAGAAGCTCAAACGTGATGCGTAAGATGAGACTGAACCTCATTGGTTCTTGCTGAAGCTCAAACGTGATGCGTAACACGAGACTGAACCTCATTGGTTCTTGCTGAAGCTCAAACGTGATGCATAACACAAGACTGAACCTCATTGGTTCTTGCAGAAGCTCAAACGTGATGCGTAAAATGAGACTGAACCTCACTGGTTCTTGCAGAAGCTCAAACGTGTTGCATAACACAAGAATGGATTAATGGATTGATTCATATGGATTAATTTTACAATATCTTTATGAAGTTTTTGATGTGTCAGCAATGGTCTGAATTATTCATTCACCATGATTCCTTGAAACCTTGATCATCCACGCACAGTTAACTTTACTATCACTGAATTTGCACACAACCTCACACAAAACTATCATATGACTTCTATAGAGTCATATTCATCACTTATATGATCACTTATGGTATTTTTTGTGACTATGGAGCTTGACAGCCCCACTTCATATTCACATTTATTGTACTGAAAAGACCATGACATATATAAAAATAAAAATAACTTTTCTGTTGCCAAGAAGTAATTTCCCAAGAAACTAAAGTAATTTAGTTTTGTAACAATATAAGAGTGAGTAAATTCCTTTTCTGCAAGTGAGTGTCTGTCTGAGGCTGTCGATAGTTTGCATTTTAGTTTCCAACTTTGTATTGACAAACCCTAGCCTACTTTTTTTAGTTTGCATGCTGTTTCCATTTTCTCTTTCCCGTAGTGCAGAGGTCAGCAACCTTATTGACATGAAGAGATCAAATGGGATCTCTACCATAAGACCTCTGTAATTGCACAAGTGTTTGGAACTAAAATATCAGAGTACAAGTATATCAGTGAATGATAATTTGATTAATGCACATTTTTAAAAGGCTTGATGGGATCCATAATGGAAGATGGGCTATATAGTTTTTATGAGCCTGTGTGTGTGTGTGTGTGTGATACCCATAATGCCATATCAGCATTTTATCCCCTTTAAGAAGGCTCTTAAGAGCCAATGAAGCAAGAGTGAACTGTGTTTGCATGTAATGCTGCTCTCAGGTCCTTTGGGAAGGACCAACTTACGAGTTCAGAATTCATAATTACGATGAGATGGGCTTTCATAGTGTCAAGTTAATGTTGTGACAATTTCAGAATCAGAATCAAAATGAGCTTTAATGCGTGTTTAACACACAAGGAATTGGTCTTGGTGACATGAGCTTCCAGTGCAGAAAAAAAGTACAGACATACATAGGGATTAAAAAAGAATAAATTACCCAATAATAAAGAATAGACAATAAAATTAAATATAATGCTGTGCAATGCCATAATAAAAACATTGCGTCTCTTTGCCCCGCCCTCAAACACTGTAGTTGTATCTGAGACTGGAAGAGATTGGTTCGAGTTGTTTATGTCGAGTTTATGATGCTGTTTTCTGCTGAAATTCAAATATTCTAATGTAAGCGATCGGCCAATCACAATAGACTGTGCCTTCTGACCAATCAGAGCAGAGCAGGCTCTTGGAAAGGCGGGGTTTAGAGAGACTGAATCTTTGATCGAACTGTTTCAGACACTGAGAGAAAAGAGGGAATGTGTAATGGTGTATTATGAGAAAATTAAAGTGTTTTTTGACCTTGGATGCATGTAAACCTGTTGCAGGAGACTCCAAAACAAAATGAGGAACCTTTAAAATAACATAACAAGGGAACTTTATGCTTTGGTAATGTAAAGCCTTTTTACCAGGCCAAAAAGCCACATGAATTTTGAGAGACAGTTTGAGAGAGTCAGAACAGGAACGTTTGCAAGCATGAAAATTCCTGTCATCCACTGCAGATTTTCCCAAAGGCCTAATTTTTAAGGGGCTCATCACACACTCACACACACACACACGAGCAGCTCAGATTCTTGCAGTCGTTCTATCTCAGGGATTTACTCTCTTCTGCTTAGTGAGTTTTCTATGATCCTGTAATTGAGTGTTTGGTTCTCTCTGCACTTCTGCATCTTTCTTTTCTGCTCTCACACATTAGCCACTACATCTGCTACATTCACTCCTGTTTGATTCATTTCATAGGGGATAATACTGTGGATGTGGAGAAACATCTCTCAGAAAAACACATTAACACACACATTTAAAGTATGAATGATTTGTCCATGCACATCACCATTTTTTAACTTCATGTTCCTGGTAATCTTGAATGAGAATAAGTTCCTCTTGCAGCATCTCTTCTCTTCTCTGATGATGTGGGCGGGGCTATAACCTGACCTCACTCACATGAGATCAGCCAATAGCAAACCACAACCATCCAATCAATTCCTCACAGACAAAATCAAGCCCCGCCCACATTTGTTCTTGTTCCAGAAGTGTTTCACTCGGATATACGACACAATGGAGAAGAAAAGACGAGCGCAACTTCCCTTTAATGCTGACTTTAACTTAATCTCAAGGTCTGATCGTGCTTTACTCGTCCTCTTTATTTTCTCTGGCCAGTTTTGTCTCTCACACATTTCTGCTTACAGCTTAGTCACACACATTTCTATCTAGCGTTCTGTCATTCTTGTTGAGAGTGGGAAGATATTCTCCTGTGACATTTGAATCACATTATACATGAAGGTGTGTGACCTTCAGCTGCTCCAAATTCATTGACTATGAAATCCATCATTCATGGAAGAATATGTGTGTTTCTCTGTGTGTGTGTGTGTGTGTGTGTGTTTGTGAGTTTGAGTTCTTGTCTTGCTGACAAGGATCCTTTCTGTGCAAAATCTTCTGCGCCACATTTCCAGCCGGATTTAACGTTAAAAGTAAACAGATTCCTTCTGATTCCACATGTTAACAGCGTGTCCAAACCAGACGTGACACAACACGTTCCCAGGATTCTGTTCCTCACTGGAAGTTAAAATGCTGCATGACAAGACAAAATCTCAGCCAATAATACATTTTCATATCTAATATACTGGAAATATAATTTTCACTGTATCAATAGTTTTGCAAACACAAGCAAAAATACACTACCGTTCAGAAGATTTCTTTTGTTTTGAAATAAATTGAGTTTTATTCAACAAGGACGCAATAAACTGATCAAAAGTGATAGTACAGACATTTATAATGTTACAAAAGATTCTATTTCAAATTATTGCTGTGCTTTTGAACTTCTTATTCATCAAAGAATCCTGAAAAATCACAGTTTCCACAAAGATATGAATTGTTTTCAACATTGATAATAATCATTAATGTTCCTTGAGCATCAAATCATCATATTAGAATGATTTCTGAAGGATCATGTGACACTGAAGATAAAATTCAGCTTTGATCACAGGAATAAATTACACTTTACTATATACTCACATTGAAAACAGCTGTTTTAAATTGTAATAATATTTTAAAAAAAATACTGTATTTTAGATCAAATAAATGCAGCCCTGGTGAGCAGAAAATACTTATTTCAAAATTAATTTAAAGAAAACCAATTTTATAAAATCTTACAGATTCCAATCTTTTGAATTGTAGTGTAACTGTACATTATGTGTGCATTGCTACTGTATATCATACTGATTACTGTAACACATTATGATAAAGAACACATTATGCAATGATACATAATGCCATTTTGCATTTGAGTGCAATTTAAAGTGTGAACATGTAACTTTTACAAATGGACCATCAAGTCAAGCACATTGCATTGTGAGATACAGTACGCTCTGATCATGTACTACACATCAATCATCTGGGAATCCCATGCATGCATACAAGACATAAACTGTGTACAGTATACTGCAAAAATAGTATACCAGCGTGCGTAGATTGCTATTCTGAACACATGAAATGCCGAGACACCACGCCTGCTGCTCTCCTGAGACGGCTTCACTCCATCTCAGATCTTCATTCTTCTGGCCAAATTGAATATTTGCACTTAACTAAATTAAAATCATAAGCACTCGCAGCTGTTTTTATGGCTTTCAGTCAGGAAGTGAAGTCATGCCGTATTTCTGGGATGATGAAAGTGTGATATTCACTCATAGAAACATGAAAAATGTTTCTCTCTCCAGATAATTCAGTGAGATCAAGTGAGACGTTAATGAAAAGAAAAGCCTGTATTAGCTACTGACTGACCTGACTTTATCTACGCACACGCTGCTTATAGTAAACAGTTTAAATATGGAAACACACACACTTACGTTCAGTCTCTTGATTCTGAAATGCATTGACACTGAGATATTTTTAAACATGACTTAACCCAGTTAACAGAACGTTCTCACAAGGTTCTCTCAACATACGTTCTGTCAGTAACAATGATAAAACGTTCAATCAGAGTTATCTGGTCTTTAATAATGTTCTCAAAACTGTTATTACTTACTAAATGTTACTACTTGTTTCAGAACATTCAAAAGTAACATTCCCAAAATGTTTAAGAATTATAAAATGGAATGTTCCTTTAACATTCACTTAACCAAAAAAAAGTTTTTAAAATGTTTAAGAAATCTGGGAACATTCAGAAGAAGAAAAAAAAAGTATTCATAACTTAATTGGAATGTTAGCAAAACTTATTTCGGTAACACTTTACTTAAAGCCTTTATGTATAATGCATAATAAAGGTATTCTTTATGTATAATGCATTATATCTTTTCATAAACGATTGTAAAAATGCATGATAATATTTGTAGATTCCTTGTTACATCTGAAATTGGTTTTAATGCATTATACTTTCCAAAGGCAAAACACAAGTATCATATTGTATTATAACTGTATAGTTACAATTATTCATGAGATTACACAGTGTCTCATTAAAAGGCATAATAATTAATGCGTTAAAAATACTTTTAGAATCCTACCCATATATTTGCATTATAAAGGAATGTATTATAAATAGGTATTATGTATGTTCAGTATAATGCATTATATCCTTTCATAAAGGGATAGTTCACCCAAAAATGAAAATTCTGTCATCATATACTCTCCCTCAAGTTGTTCCAAACCTGTATGATTTCCTTTCTTCTGCTAAACACAAAAGACGATATTTTAAAGAAGGTTGGTAATTAAACAGTTGCTGGTCCCCATTGACATCCATAGTATTTTCTTTTCCTACTATGGAAGTCAATGGGGTCCATCAGTCGTTTGGTTACCGACTTTCTTCAAAATATCTTTTGTGTTTAGCAGAAGAAAGAAAGTCATACAGGTTTGGAACAACTTGAGGGAGAGTAAATGATGACAGAATTTTCATTTTTGGGTGAACTAGGGGAGCGCGGGGCACAACCTAACGCGGGGTTAGTTGTAACACGCTTGTTTTAAATACTTCCGCACATGCTTGGATGACGGAACTTTGTGTATTTACTAGTTGCCATATCAACACTATATAGAAAAAAAATTCCTCCAAATTTTTATTTTTTTTGGAAGATATCCATAGACATTTATTAAACCATAGCAAAAGTAAATTTCTTACTTAAGTTAATTTTTCATCTCTATTTTTTGTGTTTATTTAAAATAAGACAAATCTGATATTATTTTAATCTCCAAGATGTTATTTAACAGTTGAGATAGTTCTTTAATGCTTCGCTAACTAGCAGAAGACACTAGCAGGGTTTAAATCCCAGTTGTGCAGGCGGGGGCATGTTGTAACAATGTTCAGAAATGACTAATTATTTATTTGTTTTGAACTATGTTGTATAGCTGTGTTTTCATGTGTTCGTAGTCAAAACTCAAAAATGAGTTTATATTTAATTATTAAAAATTGCCATTATTTTATATGAAAAAGTTTTTTAAATCAAATCAAATCAAATCAAGTATATTTGTATAGCGCTTTTCACAATACAGATTGTATCAAAGCAGCTTCACAGTATTAAAATAAAATAATACAACAAAGTTTGTTTCTAGTGGAATTTATTGATTGATAGAATAAAATTAAATATCCCCAAAATATCCCCAACTGAGCAAGCCAAAGGCAACAGTGGCAAGGAACCGAAAAAACTCCATCAAGCGGCCTAATGGTGTCCTAAAACTCCATCAGGTGACCTAATGGAGAAAAAAAAAAAACCTTGGGAGAACCCAGGCTCAGTCGGGGGCCAGTTCTCCTCTGGCATTTATGAACTAGAGGCCGGATTGTAGTTTGAAACTGTGAGATTAACAATATTATATGAATGCCTGGCTGAAGAGATGCGTCTTTAATCTAGTTTTAAACTGGGAGAGTGAGTCCGAGCAACGAACAGTATCAGGAAGGCTATTCCAGAGTTTTGGAGCCAAATGTGAAAATGCTCTCCCTCCTTTGGTTGATCTGGATATCCTAGGTATGACCAAAAGCCTTGAATTTATTGATCTTAAAGAGCGCGATGGATTATAGGGTGATAGAAGATCCGTTAAATAGACTGGAGCTAAGCCGTTTAGGGCTTTATAAGTCAGTAGCAATACCTTGTAATTAATACGGAACTTTATAGGTAACCAATGTAGTGATGATAAAATCGGTGTTATATGATCATATTTTCTTGATCTAGTAAGAACTCTAGCGGCTGCATTTTGGACTAACTGTAGCTTGTTTATTGAGGATGCAGGACAACCGGCTAATAAAGCATTACAGTAATCTAGTCTCGAGGTCATGAATGCATGAACTAACTTTTCTGCATCAGAAACTGATAGCATGTTACATAGCTTAGCAATGTTTCTAAGGTGGAAAAAGGCTGTTTTTGTAACATACGAAATATGATTTTCAAAAGACAGGTTGCAGTCTAATATAACACCCAGGTCTTTTACTGTAGAGGATAAAGTAACAGGACATCCTACGATGTCAAAGTTGTATTGTGAGAGGTTCTGTGGGCGGTTTTTTGAACCGATAAGTATTACCTCTGTCTTGTCTGGATTTAATAATAGAAAATTACGCGTCATCCAATCTTTTATATCTTTAACACACTCTGTCAATTTGGATAATTTAGCGTTTTCATCCGGCCGTGATGAAATATATATTTGAGTGTCATCAGCATAACAATGGAAACTAATTCCATGTTTCCTTATAATATTTCCAAGTGGCAGCATATATATTGAGAATAACAAAGGGCCTAAAACAGATCCCTGCGGCACTCCATAGTTTACTGGAATTATGATCGATTTTTCTCCATTTAAATAGACAAAATGGTAGCGGTCTGATAAGTATGATCTAAACCAGCTTAATGCTTGTCCTTGAACACCAGTATAATTTTGTAGTCGATCTAAGAGTATTGTATGATCTATAGTATCGAACGCAGCACTTAGATCAAGTAAAACTAGTATTGAGATACAGCCTTGGTCAGATGCTAAAAGTAAATCATTTGTGATTTTAACGAGCGCAGTTTCAGTGCTATAATGCGGCCTGAATCCAGACTGAAACTTTTCATAGATATCATTTTCTTGCAAGAAAGAGCCCAGTTGAGTGGACACAACTTTTTCTAGTATTTTAGACATAAAAGGTAGATTTGAAATGGGTCTATAATTTGCTAGATTATGCGGGTCTAATTGTGGTTTCTTAATGAGAGGTTTTATCACTGCCAGTTTAAATGTTCTTGGAACATGACCTAAAGATAAAGACGAGTTAATAATATTGAGGAGAGGCTCTTCCACTACAGGTAACACTTCCTTCAGTAGTTTAGTTGGTATAGGATCTAATAAACATGTTGTTGTTTTAGATGAAGTGATAAGTTTATTTAACTCTTTTTGTTCTATAGTTGTAAAGCACTGTAATTGTTCTTGCGGGGAGATAATTGAGGCTGAATTATAAGGTGCGATTGAGGATTGAACGTTTACAATTGTGGTTCTGATGTTTTCTATTTTCTCAGTGAAGAAGTTCATGAAATCATTACTACTAAACTGTAACGGGATATTTTGTTCGGGTGACGTCTGTTTATTTGTTAGTCTAGCCACGGTGTTAAATAAAAACCTAGGATTGTTTTGGTTGTTTTCTATTAGTTTGCGGAGATGCTCAGCCCTGGCCGCTTTTAGGGCCTTTTTATAACGTGACATACTGTCTTTCCACGCGATTCTAAAGACCTCTAAATTAGTTTGTTTCCATTTACGCTCTAAATTACGGGTTTCTCTCTTTAGAACATGCGTAGTATTGTTGTACCATGGTGCTTTAATTTTCTCTGTGACCTTTTTTAATCTAACGGGTGCAGCAACATCCAATGTTCTAGAGAGAATGGTGCTCATAGTGCTAGTTAGTTCTTCTAGTTCATCTGTTTGTTTTGGTTCAGGCAGCAGCTGAGACAGATCAGACAAGCAACTCGAGAAATTGTATTTTATTTAGAAAATATTTTAGTTTGTTTTGTATATTTTTTTTATTAGATCAGATAACATTTTAAGCTGTCATATGTTATGTTACAATGTGCCCCTGCACATGTTACAATGTACCCCACCTATGGGGCATGTTGTCACATTTCACTTCCATTCTTTCGGGGTATATCAAGAAAAAAGTATATACTGTATTAATAAAACAAAAACACATAATTGTACTAGACATGTGGGAAATTAATGTGGGAAAAAATAAATACTCTGAACCATAAGTAGATTTACACAAACTGAGAAAGTCAAAAAGCGTTACTTTGTGCCCCGCTCTCCCCATCCCTTTAAACATTTTTTTTAGCTAGTTTTAATGCATTATACTTTCTAAAGGCATAACATTATTATATTGCATTATAAATGTGGTTACAAATATTCATGAGATCACACAATGCATCATAATGTGCAATATAAATTATATTAAAGAAATTCTATAAAGCTGCTTTGAAACGATATGTATTGTGAAAATTGAATTGAATTATAAGGCATAATTAATGCATTAAAAAATACTTTTAGAACGCTACCCATATTTTAGTTAGCTGAGAAGTGCGCACACACTTTTTGGGACTACATCAGTGTGTGTCCTGTGGTTCTGCGTGTGTTTTCAGGAACATTTTTGTGTAGGCGATGAGCGGCATTCCTGGCACAGCGTGTTTCGGGAGTCACAGTGTATAGCCAATCCGATGGATTCCCGACGCTCCCACGGAAACCAGAGGGCCAGGGCCGGGCCGTCGGGATCTGTTGTCTTTGACGTGGCTCCAGGTTCTTGTGTTTGTCCAGTCAGGCATCAAGAACAACTGCATGCTTCCCTGTCGCCCGATCCGGGCCTCGGCACCTGGAAACAGAGCGACCCGAGGCTCCAGCTGGAAAAATCTGCATCTCGTCTTTTAAAGGATGAGCGCTTTGTGTCCCAAAGGCCAGGAATGTAGATGTTTAGATCAGCAGTGGCAGCACAGGCAGATTTATATCCGGGGTTTCTTTTGCCTTCACTGTGTGTGTAACGGTTAAACCCACAAACACTTCAGGCGAGAACACTGGGAAAAACAAGAACGCCGTTTCTATTTAAATATGTGTGAAATTTAAATGCAGTTTGTGAGTGAAAATGGTTTCCACACCATGTATAATAATAATGCATTGCTTTTTCTTTCGCTTAATATGTTTCAGTGAAGTATCAATGTTGTTTGTCTTAAACAATCCTTTGGAGAAAGAAACAAATGAATTACTTGTGATCAAATATACAGGATTTACTACTAAACATTTTCACAAATAATTACACGGAAATGGCGAGTAACATCAAATTAAACATGAAATTTTGAAGTAGAAAGAATGAAGTGTTCACGCCACAAATATAACTATAACGATAACAACACAAATAATATGAGACCCTGGATCACAAAACGAGTCGCACGGGTTTATCTGTGGCAATATCCAACAATACATTGTATGGGTCAAAATTATTGATTTTTCTTTTATGCCAAAAATCATTAGGATATTAAGTAAAGATCATGTTCCATGAAGATATTTAGTAAATTTCCTACTGTAAATATATAAAACATTTATTTTTGTGAGTGAATGCAGCACAATCGCGAACATAAATGCACAACTTTAAAGGAGATTTTCTCAATGTTTTGATTTTTTTGCACCGTCAGATTCCAGATTTACAATAGTTGTATCTCGACCAAATATTGTCATATCATAACAAACCACACATCATTGGAAAGCTTATTTATTCAGCTTTCATGTGATGTATAAATCTCAATTTCATAAAATTTCATACACCCATGTGACTGGTTCTGTAGACACATTTACACATTTTTTTCCAGCTGATGAAGGATAAAAACATTGACAGCCAATCAGAATCCACCCTGCTTTAAGAGCTCGAGCATTTAAAGCGACACACGACAAAACTGCAGCGCTGATAATAAACAGGCTGTGTCCGACATCGCCACCTATACCCTTAAATAGGACACTACTTTTAACCATAGTGGACGTTTTCAAGTGCACTCATTCAATCCCATAATGCACCGCAATAACGAGTGTACAACTGATGTACACTCAACGGCTAGAGAATACCCATAATGCACTGCGAGGGTCATGCCGAATGAGTTCCCGCGTCTGAATCATCCATCTGTCCGTTTTCCAAACCTCTGGTCCAACTACAGCGTAATATCATACATTCAGTTTACTGTAATAAGGTTTATACCTGCTAGTTTCCATGACAGAGCTCAAGATA
>NC_139973.1:2000000-2047500 GCF_963993115.1 Abramis brama | reverse complement strand
TTGCCATTGCCAGTTTTTCGTGGGCATTGTCACTACTGTAAATCGAATTACAGTAGAGAAGAATTACAGTAGTGAGCATATATTTTCCCATAATCCTTTGCTATTTACAGTATTACACTGTTGGCTTATTTAACAGTATTATACTGTACATATTACAGTAAAATACAGTTAAAATGACAAAAATCCGTTACAGTGAGCAGAAGGAATAACGACTCTCTCTCTCTCTCTCTCTCTCTCTCTCTCTCTCTCTCTCTCTCTCTCTGTAGTGAAGTACATTAAGGAGATGTCAGCGTTTTTTAAGGGTGGCTCGACGTCGGGACCCCCAGTGCTGGACTCTCCTCCATCCACCCCACAGAAGCAGTCGGACCCCGCGCTTAAAGAGACCCGGAGCCTCCCGCTCCGAATGTGCCATGTGACCCGCAAACAGTGTCCGCCTGACACAGAGGACCGGTACAGACACACACACAGCTTATATATTCAGTCTCATTATCATAACATCAGGACTTACTCCATTTCAAGCATTAAACACTTTCTATGCCAGATTGCTAAACTACTAAACAGTTATCCATTGTATTCGGGCATTAAAATGTTTTGTTTTGTTTTTACATGAAGGAAGGAGCTTTAGCAGGCATTGTTTTTTTTCCTCTAATAAACCCAGACACAGTTATATATCGATTTATAATAATAAAAATAGATAATATACACTTCTGTTCAAAAGTTTGGGGTCAGTATGATTCTTTAATAAAAAATCAAAAACACAGTAAAAATGTTGACATTTTATTACAGTTTAAATTTGTTGTTTTCTATGTGAATATATATAGTAAAGTGTAATTTATTCCTGTGATCAAAGCTGAATTTTCAGCATCATTACTCCAGCCTTCAGTGTCACATGATCCTTCAGAAATCACTCTAATATGAGGATTTGATGCTCAACAAACATTTATGATTATTATCAATGTTGAAAAACAGTTCATAATTTTATGGACACCGTGATACATTTTATTCTTCAGGATTTCTTGATGAATAGAAAGTTCAAAAGAACAGCATTTATTTAAAATAGAATCTTTTGTAACATTATACATGTCTTTATTGTCACTTTTGATCAATTTAATGTCCTTGATGAATAAAAGTATGAATTTCTTTAAAAAAAACTTTTGAATAATATAATATAATATAATATAATATAATATAATATAATATAAAATGTCAAAAAGTATTTAATAGATTTGTAATATTGGCCATTGTTTAAATTAAGCCATAACAAACTTATTTTATTTTATATTGCATGGATTTGACTGTGATTGAATGAACCTCCTGTCATCAAATTCTACAGTAATGCACCCAAAAATCAGCCGACAATTTCACTAATTAAATATATTAGTTGGCAAAAGAATGGTTTATAATGATTAGTATGGCATTATGCCTATTATTTAAAAGCAATATGCGGCGAGAGGTCATCCTGAGACTTGTGGTGTGAAGTCTCCTCTTCGGTCCTCCTCTCGGTAGGTATTTCGAGGTGGTGTCGTCGGACAGAAAGCAGTCGGTGTTTCTGCGGGCGAAGGATCAGGCGATGGCTCAGGCCTGGTATAACGCCATCCAGACCGGCAGCGCAGCTTTACTGAGCAGAGCCAAAGAAGAGCTGAAGACCCTGCAGTCCAGCCTCGACATCAGGCACATCGGCTGGATCATCGAGCAGGTGAGAAACACACACACACACACACACACACATGATGAGATATGAGAGAGAGAAATCATGCAGCAGAACCTGATGTGTGTGTGTGTGTGTGTGTGTGTGTGTGTGTGTGTGTGTGCGTGTGTGCGCGTGTGTGTTGTCAGGGTTCAGAGAGGCCGATACTGGCGGTGTTGACGGACAGAGATCTACTGTTGTACACATCTCTACCTGACAGCAAAGAGACTCTCAGCAGCCCCGACAAGAGCTATCCGTTAATTACCACCAGGTACACACACACACACACACACACATACACTCACATACACACATACACTCACATGCACACTCACACACACACACACACACACACGCACATGCACATGCAAACACACACTCACATGCACATACACACTCACACACACACTCTTAAATGCACACACTCATATGCATTCACACACACACATGCACTCACACGCAAACACACACTCACATGCACATACACACTCACACTCTTAAATGCACACACTCATATGCATTCACACACACACACATGCACTCACACGCAAACACACTCACATGCACATACACACTCACACACACACTCTTAAATGCACACACTCATATGCATTCACACACACACATGCACACCCACACACATGCATGCACTCACTCACATGCACACGCACACACTCAGGCATACACTCACACACACACATGCACACGCAAGCACGCACACACATACACAAGCAAGCACACTCACACACTCACACGCACAAGCACACTCACTCACACACGCATGCACACTCACACACACTTACTAATATCTTTTATTCTTTCTTTCTTTAATTCATTCATATACACACATTCTTAGACTATTTAGCATACATTTTTTTCTTCCAAAAACAAAATATATATATATATACATGTCTCATCTAATCATATTTTTAGAGCCTCATCTGTTCAGTTTATCAAGTAGATGAGTAATGAGTTGAGTTGTACGTGTACTAATATGTGCTCTGTGTGTGTTGTGTGTGTGTGTGTGTGTGTGTGTGTGTGTGTGTGTGTGTGTGTGTGTGTTGTGTGTGGTGTGTGTGTGTGTGTGTCAGGCTGGTTCACTCTGGGCCGGGGAAGAGTTCCTCAGTCCACGACTCTGAGCTGACGTTCGGTCTGCGTTTGGGCACGAAGCAGGGGGTGGAGACGCACCTGTTCAGAGTGGACACCGCCAAAGACCTGTCCACCTGGACACACCTGCTGGTGGAGGGCTCCCACGGGGCCGCCGAGCTCGTGCAGGAGGTCACCACAGGTAACACTCACACAGACAGTGGACGAACAGGTGTGATCTAGTGATGTAGTTCATGAACGATTCGTTCATTTTCAACGAATCTTTAATATGACTCATGACTACAGAGTTGTCTCAGAGAGTGATTCGTTCATTTTGTGTTGACCACGCATGCGCACAACATCCCATAGATTCTGTTCATGAAGCAGAAATGATTAGTTCATCTCCGAGTCTTCAGGTTCAGGTCCGAGTCTTTCGTTCTTCCTGTCAGTCCCATAGAGGCTATGCTGTCAGTACCAGAAAGACAAATGATTAGTTCATCTCTTGAGTCTTCTCACTCTTCTGGTTCGGGTTCAAGTCGTTCGTTCTTCAAGATCAGACACTGACGAGTCGACTGAACTAATGTAACGTCTCGAAGTTCGAACCCGAAGACAGACACTATAGCGGGGAACTATAGTCTTGGATCAGGAGGAGAGGTGAACTAACAGACTGCAATAGCCTGAACTTAAGACCCAACTAATCAATTAATTCAACATTTCGGTTTCTTATAATTTGGCTTTGGCTGCAAGTTTAATTTTATTTTTTCAAATGTAATCAACATTTTCGTAAGTACTAGATGCGTTGGGCTATTTAACATGACATTTTAATTATAGTCTGCTGAAATGAACGAAATGACTCGCAAAAAGATTCGTTCATTTTGCTGAACGAGATTCAAAGATCCGAGTCAGTAAAATGATCCGAACTTCCCACTACTGGTCTGATGTGCGTGTGTGTGTGTGTGTGTGTGTGTGTGTGTGTGTGTGTGTGTGTGTGTGTGTTCATATCGCCCTCTGCTGGTTCAGTGCTGCACTCCAGTGTGTTTACACCAGACAACCTGTGGAGGAATAATCACAGCCAGAGAGATGTGTGTGTGTATTTAATTAAGAGTCCCTCAAACTTGCATAGGGACTTTTCTTTTGAAGTAATCGCTCCTCATAGTCACACAACCTGTTTTATTAAGTTAGGTGCTATAAATACTATTAAAGCATGAGATTTTAACCTGCACTACTCTGTGTTTATCCCTCCTCATGCCATAAGTTTGTATATTTATATACACTATTACAGTGTTTTTTGCCTATTTCATTTTAATTCATATTTAATTTTCATTCATTTTTGTTATGTGTGTCTGTCAGCTTTATTATTTTAAACAAATTACTATTTAGGTTTAATTTATTTTTATTTAAATTTTGCATTTATTTCCATTTCGTAATTTTTGGTGCTTAAACTTATTTCAGTAAATTGCCAAGGCAAAATCTCAAATATCAGTTTAGCTGAAGTTTTTCTAAACTAATATTTCTATTTTTTATTCCAGCTTTATTTAAACATTTTTCCTAGTTTTTCCTTGTGATTGAAGCCCGTGATCCTGTGTGTTTCCTGCAGCGTGCAGCTGGAACGGGAAGCCGTGTTTGTTGAGCGTTCACATAGACAAAGGCTTCTCGTTGTTCACGGAGGAGGCCGGCGTCAGGAAGAACGTTCTCCTCCAGCAGCCGTTCGAGCGTCTGCGCATGTCCTCAGACGACGGCGTACGCATGATGTTCCTCGACTTCGGAGGCCCAGAAGCCGAGATCGTGAGACACGCTTTTGCACTTTTCACCCTGATTGTTTATGAAGCATTACTCCTTCCTAGAGCTGCACGAGTCTGGATAAATCCAGAATCACCATTTTCTAGTTTCGAACAGAGATCACGATTCTCCCATGATTCTGAACAGACAACTAAACAAAATAACATGTCATTTTTACTAGAGGTTCTGACAAAATGTTAATTGCTGCAGTCTATTTAAAATGTTTAATTACTCTGAATTAAGCACTTAAAAAATAGATATATTTGAGGATTGAGTGAATGATTCAATGTCTCACTTCACTTGATTCAATTAATGGATGAATCAGTTGTTTGAATGATTCTCTTGAATGAATGATTCAATGACTCGCTCAAAAATACTTCACTCGTTTCATTACTGGATGAATCAAGTGTTTTTGAACAAATATCTTGAATGAATGATTCAATGACTCGCTCAGAAATACTTCACTCGTTTCATTACTGGATGAATCAAGTGTTTTTGAACAAATATCTTGAATGAATGATTCAATGACTCGCTCATAAATACTTCACTCGTTTCATTACTGGATGAATCAGTGTTTTTGAACAAATATCTTGAATGATTCAATGACAAAATATCTTGAATGAATGATTCAATGACTCGCTCATAAATACTTCACTCGTTTCATTACTGGGTGAATCAGTGTTTTTGAACAAATATCTTGAATGATTCAATGACAAAATATCTTGAATGAATGATTCAATGACTCGCTCATAAATACTTCACTTGTTTCATTACTGGATGAATCAGTTGTTTTGAATGATTCTCTTGAATGAATGATTCAATGACAAATACATTTTAACAGTCACTTGTCGCCACCTACTGGCGTAACGATATAATCGATACAAACGTTATTTGAAGCAACGTTACTTTTACTCTATTTTGATGTCTTCCGTAGACATTAGTGTTTATATCTGAACTACAAACAAATCTCTATTTAATAGACTGAGCCGAATCACTGTCATTTAGGAATGAGATCATGTTTAAATCGAGATTGCAATCTTTTAACGATTAATTATGCAGCTCTACCACTTCCTATAAGGAAATGTGGTTACACTTTATTTTAAGGTGTCATTGTTACAGTGTAATTATATATTTAAGTACTGAGTAATATTAACTAACTACATGTACTTACTATAGGATTAGGGTTTGGTTCAGGGTTAGTTGCATGTAATTATGCATAATTTACTGTTATTACTATGGTAAGTGCATGTAACACATGTAACAAGGACACTGTAAAATAAAGTGTTACCGGAAATGTTGTTGCTCAGCTTTCTGGAAGAGTTTGATGAGTTCATATTGAGATCTCTTCTGAAATGCGAGATTATTAGGGTCTTTTTCTCAGGAGAAACATCTGAGAATCTCTTCAGCAAAGAGTCGATTTCTCCTTTCTGTGTAATTGAATGGCATTCTTCTCTTTCTCCTGTTTTTGTCAGCAACTGGACCTTCACTCGTGCCCTAAAACCATCGTCTTCATCATTCACTCTTTCCTGTCAGCCAAGGTCAAGCGCCTCGGGCTGTTGGCGTAACGGTGGACCACTGGACATCAAACCAAATCTCCCATCACAGACTGTCACAGACGGCCAAGACCGAAAGCCAAGCAGTGATGACTTCCTCATAGCTCTGTCCTTTTTATTCTTTCTCATTCTATTGGTTTGTATCTCGGCTAAACTTTGTGAATGTTTAAAAACATAATCACGTTAATCGTATGTTTTCAGAGCGGCGACAGAAACAAGACAAGATATTAAACTGTGTTCTAGAACCTAGTGAGTCTACATAGGCAGCATCCAGTCTGCACCTCGGCATGCTACACAGATAGTGTTCTCCACGTCAACATTATGATTTGACATTGACATGTTGCTAAGATTAAAAATGATGCAATAAGCATGCAAATAAACATAAAATAGTCCATTGCAAATCAAATAAATAAATTGAATGATTATAATTATATCAATAAGCTTAATACTTTTCAGTGTTTAATTATTTATTACAATTTCTCTTATCTTATATTGATTTTATAAGTGATTCTGCACTCAGATTTGCTGCTAGCCTTCCCATGATGCCTTGAGATGCTGTCTAAGTAGGGCGCTCACTAGGTTTTGAACAGAACTAGTGTTTCACGGTTTGTGCGAGCCGCTCTGATCATGGAAAGGGCTTTAACGTTTGGCAGCTGAGAGCGGTTTGAGAAATAAAATCTCAAATCTGTGAGAAATGACTAATTTGACTTGCTTCTGATTTTGAACATAACCTTTTTAAGATACGTCGTCTTCCAGAATATCTACTATGAATCTATGCATCTGTGAAGAGAGAGAGTCAACCTGCCAAACCCTTACTAAAGCTACCGTGGTAGTACCATGGTACGGTGATTGATTCAGATGGTGATACTGTGGTACTTGATGATTATCATATTCATATACCATAGTATTCATATGGTATGTTGATTTTGTAAGGGAAATATGGTTATGCCTCACTCTTTTGTTTATTTTACATGTCAAAACTACAAATAAAACTCTCAACGGAGAATTATAATTCAGATTTAAAATTGGACAAACCTTCATTAGATCTGAGAAACGCTTGTAATCCAGTTTGTGTTCATGTTAAATAACTAAGTTATACTGACCTCTAGTGAGCATAATGAGCATTACTAGCAGTCCAGTCCACATGCTCTGAGATGTGTTCAGAATAGCATACTGTATATACTGTGCACAATATGTCATGCATACTACATGTACATGTCACTGTATGCACTACAACATGCAACAATTGCCCAAATGAGCACAGAAAACTCTATACCACAATGCACTGCACTCGACCTTCCATTTCCATTGTGATAAATGCAGTGGATTTCGAATTTTCTTTGAATCATCATTTGATCCGACACCCAAAACTGGCATTTTTTTGCATTAATGTTCAAAACAGACTTTGGTTAATGTTTTCTCTATTTCTCATTTTGCAAGTGTTGTGGGAACGTTTCTTTTGAATGTTTTGAGCCATCTAAAGAAAAAGAAATAGATCCATAAATGATGCATGAATGACATTTTTGTTCTAATGTTTTGATAACATTATTAAAGACCAGATAACTTTAAATTAACATTATATTGACGTTACTTCTAGGCAGAACGTTCCGAGAGCCTCGGATTCTTCTGGGATGAGCAGACGCTCATCATTGTTCACAGTACAGGCAGTATGCAGTATATTCTGAACACATGCAGTATGGGTTTTCTTTCTTTTCAACTGATTTGTGTGAATAATGGCGTATTCCTCAAGGATGTCTCCCTGTTTTCTCATGTTTTTGTCTCGTTACATTGTGACGGTACTTTTACAGCCAGACTGTCCCAGCTTGCTGAGGTGGAGAATATCCTTCATGTGGCCTTTTTTTACACTCTACTAAATTGTAATATATAATTCAAACTAAACTATATTCAACCTATGTTAGCTATCAAAAGGAAAATCATTATATCCTTATTTAAACAGTGCCTTTAAGGGTTGTTTGTATATAAAATTGCAATAAATATAACTGTTGACTTCATCCGCTGGAGTTTTCTTGGGTTGTGGATCATTTCAAGAGAGGCCAGGGAACGCTTGCTCTCATATATGGTCAAAAACACGGACGAGAAGCCCAATAAAACACATACACACACACACACACCAAACACAATCCACCAACCAGCTTCTGAGGGAACATATTCAATGCATCGGCACACTGGGTAACAGCTGTTTTTGAGATGTTTCTTCTAAAATTTCTTAGGAAAAATAATGCTAGACACAAGCGAGTCACTAGATGTCATTTAGCAAGAGTATAAAATGAATGTGAATTCATCATATTGAGATATAAATAGAAATATTGTTGAGACTCTAGAGAGATTACTGAGGTCTGACAGGGAACCTTCTCTGAAGGTTATGAACAAACGTTCTTACAGTAACATTTATAGAATTTGTTCAAAGTTATCTGGTCTTTAATGACATCCTCAAAACATTAGCACAAAAACATTTATGTATCGTTCATGGAACGTTTCAAGTAACATTCCCATAATGTTTGAAGAATGATAGAATGGAATGTTTCCTTAACATTGTATAACAAGTGAAAAGAATATTTTAATTTCAATAAAATTGTTGTTATTTTAATAATAGAAAAAATATTATATATGTATATATAATATAATATATAGTATATATAATATATAGTATAAAAAACTATATGACAATGAAAGAATATTTAAAATTCAATAAAATAATATAAATTGTATTATTATTATTATTTTAATAATAAAATTAAATAGAAAATATATAAATAACCCCAAAAATTATGATTTGTTTTTTGTATTTTAGAGAAAAACTACATATGACAATGAAAGATATTTTAATTACAATAAAATAATGAAATGATTGTTGTTATTATTATTTTAAAAATAAAGATTAAATAGTAAATAAATAAAAATGAAAAAATAAAAAAATATTTTAAATATTTTGTTTTTAGCATATTAGAAAAACTACATGTGCCAATATAAGATTGGTATTAATTTCAATAAAATTATTATTATTTTAAATAGAAAATTCAAAGGAAAATAAATCATCCAAAAATAATAATGAAAAAATGTATATATAATTTTTTTGCATTTTAGAAAAAAATTACATTTGGAAATGAAAGAATGCTATTTTATTTTCAATAAAATAATACAACTGTTATTATTATTTTAATAATAAAATTAAATAGAATAAAATTAGATTTTCAAAAAAATTTTTTTATCAAAATATGGGCTAATAAATGTAAAAAATGTAAAACACAAGAGAGTCCCATCTATCATGATTTGAGTCATTCACTTCTGTTCAATGTTCAATGACACGTTTAAGGACATTTATTTATTTTTCATATTGAGTCAAATCTGACTCCATGCAAATTGATACCTTTTTAAAAATGACCTTTTTTTCCCAGAGAATAAACATTTTCTACAGAAAAGAATTATATCGCAGAACAATTCAGTGAGTGAAATGAAGAGTGCACGTAGGCTATATTCGGGACAATATTGATGGATAATAATAACACTGTGTTATCAGAGCAATTAATCAAGGTTCACTCAAAACCAACAAACATAACACACCTTTACCCGGCAACCGTCGGCATGGCAACAGAGATTGGCAGCAGGCCGCTGTGTTTCTATCAGTTAGCTGGAAAAATTGAGATGAGAGAGAGAGATGATTAGATAGAAAAATGGAAAGCACTCAGGAGGAAGAGAAGAGAGAAAATGGGTGCATTAAGAACATGCCAGAAGCCACGTGTCTGTGAGCTTCATAGGGATGAATCAAATGAATCACTGATTCATTCTGAACGATGCTTCTGTTCTGTTCGTGTGTGAAGTTTTAAAATCGCTGAATTCAAGGTTCACGTGAATTGATTTGTAATGACAGACAGATGAATTGTAAACAGAGCTCTGTTTAGATTTGTTTATGGGATGTTTCAAGCTTAGTGATTTTTTATTATTATCGCAGAATTATTTTCATGGTTTATAAAAGTGAACTTCAGTTATACATTTTTCATAATTTATCTTTTCCCCTAAAGGCCTGCTTATAATGTTTGTCAATATTTTGAGGCAAAATCAATTAAGAACAGATTTTAACTATAAGATATACTATAAGATATATACTATAAGAACAGATTGTTCTGTTTGAGACAAATTTATAAATGTATATAAATACATATCAGTGTCATTTACTTTTAAAGACAGACAGTAAGCACACGTTTCAAGTTAAGTTTGAAATGCTGAATTGAAATTAAATTATGTTATTAAAGGGGCTGTGTGTAAGAATTTCCTCGGGACGTTTTTGCCGGGAAAATCAAAAGGATGTGACGGTTACGCACGCTCCCGAGAGCCTCTCTTCTGTTCAATGACAGAACATTAAATGAACTCAATATTCAGGATAAAATAGACAAAAGAGCCGTTCTGTACAGTAATGTCAATGTCATGCAAAGAAAAGGGATTCAAACCAGAGTCTAAAATATACGTTATAATCAAACTAGCATAACAGTGTAGGCTAATTTTAACTCTTTCCCAATATATCAAAAGAAAGAACAGAGAAATAATAATAATAATAATAATAATAACGTTTTATTCTAGCTTCATGCATTCATTCTTTTAACACTTGAATGTGGATTTATAAGTTTCATTAAAAAAGAATGATTTTGAGAAAAAGCGTTTTTGTCAAACATGCAGATAGGATTCAGAACGATGAACAATGGGTCGACATTTCCATCTGTAATATATGCTGTTTACTTACTGTTATTGACACGTTATTTTACATTTGCATCTGCTTACATAATGATATCGTTTGTTTCTGCTTCTTCTTCACCTGTGTTTTAAAGGTCCCGTTCTTCGTGATCCCATGTTTCAAACTTTAGTTAGTGTGTAATGTTGCTGTTAGAGTATAAATAATATCTGTAAAATTATAAAGCTCAAAGTTCAATGCCAAGCGAGATATTTTATTTAACAGAAGTCGCCTACAGCGAACGGCCCGTTTGGACTACATCCCTCTACTTCCTTCTTTAATGACGTCACTAGAACCGTTTTTTGACTCCGCCCACAGGAATGCTCCCTCAACTCTACAGAAATTCGTTTATGTACTTGCGCACTTCTTATAACTTACTGTGTTTACTCAGCTCTTACGGTGATTTTCTGAAGTAAAACTGACGCTTCATCTTTTGTGTGATGTACAATAAACTTTATTTAAACTGATCAGTATATGTTTGATCGTCATTCAGACAGCAGACTTGTAGGCTATTAATAAATAATGGATACATACAAGCAGATGACAAATACGTTATAATAACCGTAATTAAACTACTAAACTATACCTGTTTCATCTCTATACAGCACTCTGACTCTGTAGGCATTATTGTCCGACTCGAAATGAACACCGTTACTGAGAGTTTCTGATATTATCATCATTCCGTGAGATGAAATTGTCCTGACAGACTGAGCGCGAGCTCATGAAGCTCCGCCCCCTGGGTCGTCCAGCAGCAGCTTATTTGCATTTAAAGAGCACACACTAAAACAGCGCATTTTTCTGTGCCCCAAAAAATGACAATTTAAACATGCTGTAAAAAAATGATCTGTTGGGTATTTTGAGCTGAAACTTCACATACACACTCTGGGGACATCAGAGACTTATTTTACATCTTGTGAAAAGGGGCATAAATAATACGGGACCTTTAATCAGGAGATTCAGAACTCTTTCAGAAGATGTGTAATAGCGCCCCCTACCGTATAACAGTGAAAACTCGGAAAGCCGGAAGAGTTCATTTCCTCATTTTGTCAACATGATGATGCTGGAGATTCACAGCTGGGTCAAACATACACATCTCACTGCTGACATTTTTGTTGTGTGTTTATTTTGTTATTGAGAGGAAAGCGTATTACATATTCATCTACCCGTATAGCTCTCATTAGCGTGGACGCTGCAAAGGTATTTTGTAAACTTTTGACCTCTAACTGAAGAACAAAAAAGGATTTCGGCCTTGAATCACATAATGTGCGCTAACAAAGTAAATGGGGTAAATTTTGATTTCATTAATGTGACTTTTTTTTTTTTTTTTTTTTTTTATTTATTTATGATTATGCTTGCAAACCGTACAGAGATAACATTAATGATGTACAACTTTGTATACAATACACAAAATATATCAACAATATGTTAAAAAAAAATATGATTTGCTATAAAAAAACAATAACAAAGGAAAAATATGAGAAGATAGAAAAAAGACCATGAGGGTAAGATATTATTTTATACATCAGTTAGAGGAATATACAACATTAAAGACATTACAAACTGAGGTTATTTTACTTGCTTTCTTATCTACTGAGGATGAAATAGCGTTAAGGTACATTTTAAATTCTTTCCAAAAAACAAGAAAAACTGGTTTGTTGTTGGTGAATTTACATTTATGTATTTAAAATTTGCTAAGAAAATAAGACTTTAACAATGCTTTCTGAATTCTACATATAGCCCCTTTTAACATAATTGATATAGGCTAGCTAATTGGACTAATTTATTGTTGCAGTGAATCACTTTCAGTCGTGGACATTCAGCTGAACTTCTCCATTTGTGTTTCACAGAAGAAACCTCGTGAGATGATGACAGATCTGTCCTTGCTCATATTTTATTCTTCATATTTATATCTCATCACAGAACAGATGTACTGTTAAATCTGTAACAGGTGGGTTATAGTTTAATTTCTCCGTAGCTCATTATCAGTCATTCTAGGCTCATTTCAGGCGCATTCAGGCTAATTATCATTTATACATTTATTCATTCTGCTGATGCTTTTATGCAAAGTGATTCATATTGCGTTACGGTGCACATGTGTGTGTTTCATAATAAACCCATTAACCTTGATGTTGAATCAGTAATGTATATATATATATATATTTGTTTCATAATGTAATGCTATATTATAAAAAAAACTATATTAAGTATTATATTATTTAACCTTTTTTATTTATAAACTATATTTTATATATTTTAAGTTACATATTTTTTTTATTTTTTATTTTTCATAATTTAGTAGCCTACATAAACAATGAATTGGCAAGATTTTTTTGTCTAAAATATTAGATTAAATATTATAATATTTAAAATGTTTAATTTAAAAAGTATATTTGATGTATATTTTTAAATTACATAATTTAATTCTTTTTTTTTTTTAAACTAGATACTTGAACGATGTAAGAACATTCCCATTAGGATTGCTTTCAAATGATCAATTTGAAATTTTATAAAGATCCCCATGAGACTAAAATATTAGATTAAATATTATAATATTTAACCTTTTTTATAAACTGTATTTTTTAAGTAACATGTTTTTATTATTATTTTCTTTGTAATTTAGTCCGTTTCTCTGTTTACCCTGTTTCCGTCAGCAGGGGGCGCTGTGTCTCTCTGCGTCTCTGTGTGTGTCTCTCTCTCTCTCTCTCTCTGTCTGTGTGTGTGTGTGTGTGTGTGTGTGTGTGTGTGTGTGTGCAGCAGCGCTCAGATTGAAGAGGTGACCTAATTCAACTCAGGACATCCCACAATGCTCGCTCATGTACAAACACACACACACACACACACACACACACACAATGAGAATGAGAAGGGAAGGAAAGAGCGAGAGAGGCTTTAACACACTGCTGAAAACCCATGTCATTGTCCGACCCTCTCCAGAGCTTTACTGTGATCCGCTGAGGGTTTTCTTTTTCCCACTGTTACAAATACAACTTCTGATTAACAGCAGATCCACTCTTCATCAGAGGACGAGTGCATGTGTGCATCATTTCATCTTTCTCAACCTCAACCACCTTTCTGTGTGTTTAACTGCTAATTTCCACACATGAAAAGCACATAGAGATCATCAAGTGTTAAATACACAAAAAGCACTATAAACGTGGTCCATATAACTCATGCAATATGTCATAATATTTAGATTTGTGTTGCATATTTACTGAAAATCATGTAGTTTCCATTTAAATGTGGCGCTTAAAGACATTTTGTGCAGAAATGCAGAAGAGATTTTAGAGCTATTGCAACAACAAATGTGTGTGTTCTTCACACAAAGCTATTACGACGACATGACTTCTGAACTCTTACTTAAATGATATGTTTTCATTTTAAGACGATGAGCAGTTTGAACATTCTGCTAAACATCTCCTTCCACAGAAGAAAGACAGTCAAACCGGTTTGAGGATGAATAAACGACGACAGAATATTCATCTTTGGATGAATTATTCCTTGAAAGCGTGTTAGTTCAATCTTTCTTCATGCAAAAAGACGACAAACAGTTTTACCAGTAGCTGTTTCTCTTTCTTTCCCTCCACCCCTTCCTTCGCTTTTGCCGCAGGCTGGAATTATGGGTAGTCATTTCATGCTAAGACATGGTTTGACTCTTTTTTTTTTCTTTTTTTTTTTTCCTCTCTTTTTTATGATTGTTATTATGACTCTCTGTACTAAAGAGGCAGGTTAGGGTTATTAAATATGCCAGGGCCAATTGTATTTTTGCTCAAGTAAGCTTCCTGGAAATATTCCATCTTAGCTGCTTTTATTCGGGCAAATGTAGTTATGAATTTTAAAGTAGGCTGTTATAAGTGGAGGAGAGAGAGAGAGGCTGTGAACAGAATTCTGAGTAATGCAGAAAGAGAAAGATTGGAATTTCTTGTTTTCGAGGAGAGAGAAAGAGAGAGAGAGAGAGAGAGAGAGAGAGAGAGAGAGAGAGAGAGAGAGATGGTTGTATTAGAGCGGCTGGTTTACATCAAGCTTCCAAAAATACTTTCTTCATCTCCTTCTATCTGTTTCACCTTCTCTCGTCTCATTCTCTCATTCTCTCTCTCTCTCTCTCTCCCCCTCTCTCTCTCTCCCCCTCTCTCTCTCTCTCGTCTTGATGTGACGAGGTTCATATATATAGATTTTCTTTTTAAACTCGGAGAGACGGAGTTTGAAACTCAGCTGAACTCTTGAGATGTTTGTTGAGATGTGTCTGTGTGTGTGTGTGTGTGTGTGTGTGTGTGTGACCATGTGATTTGCTTATACAAGAGTCTTGATGAGTGTGTCTGTGTCAGTGTGTGTGTCTATGATTGTGTGTGTCAGTGTGTGTGTGTGTGTGTGAGAGAGAGAGAGAGAGTGTGTGTGTGTGTGTCTGTCTCTGTACATGTCTGTGTGTGTGTGTGTGTGAGAGAGAGAGAGAGAGAGAGAGTGAGTGTGTGTCTCTGTACATGTCTGTTTCTCTCTCTCTCTCTCTCTCTCTCTCTCTCTCTCTTTGTGTGTGTGTGTGTGTGTGTGTGTTGTTCATCCAGCTGACAGGGAACGTTTTCAGAATGTTTTGGAAAGGTTTTCTCGAAGTCAGGAACAATCGTTCCTCCAGTAACGTTAATAGAACATTCATTCAAAGTTATAATCCGGTCTTTAATAATGTTCTCAAAACATTAGCGCAAAGTTCAGAGAACATTCATAATATTTGAAGAATGATCAGATTGAACGTTCCCTTAAAGTTTGCATAACCAATAAAAAAAACGCTGGACATTTTGAACATTCAGAAATAATGTTTTAATCACTAAACTATAACGTTAGCGAGATGTTCTCAGAACATATTTTTGTCAGACACAATAAGCACTTTAATGACTGATATCAAAAACCTGTTAGTTGGCTCGAGAAAAACATTCTTTCTGTTCTATGTTGTAGAAATGTGTGTGTGTGTGTGTGTGTGTGTGTGTGTGTGTGCTAAACTCCAAAGAGCTTTCCTGTTTCACACACTACATTTTGTTAGACATTTATACACTCATCAGCAGCAACTTTGAAAAACAGAGTTTGTTTGTGAATACAGTTTTGAAAATACACACACTAGTGTAGTAGCTTACATCATTTGACACACAACTTAATATTTAGATCATTTAAGGGTAACTGTCGCCAAAATGCAACCTAGGGTGTTTTTGTGAATCTACTCGAGGCGAACATTCGTTTAAAAGCATAACTAGAATGGAAACGCCACTTTTAAGATTGACCGTATTTTCGTTTTCGGTCAAATTGCCTTTTGAATGGGAGTGAATGGGGCACGACTATGATAGCATCAAAAATCGCTATTTTTAAAACACTAAGAAGGCTCGACACAACATGAAACTTTGCTCTCAGTATCACCAGGGGCTCTACACATGAACTCCAGCATTGAGAACATTGTTTGTGTTCACAGAGTTTACTAAAGAGAAAGATTTTGAACAACTCACTGTCTCAGGGCCCTATCTTGCACCCAGCGCAATTGACTTTGTACACTGACGCATGTATCATTACTATTTTGCACCCGCGCAAAGCGCGCTTTTCCCTCCACAGAAGCACGTCGCTAAACTAGGGAATGAACTTGCGCTCCCTGGGCGGTTCAGCGCAAAAAAGGAGGCGTGTTCCGGCGCAAACGTTCCTTCATGCTATTTTGCAGGTTTAGAAAACAATTGCGCCACTAACCAGGAAAAAATAGTTTAAAGTCAGTGGCGCGTTGTGCATGTTATTCATATGCTAATTTAAGGGCGCATGCTTGGCCATAATCAATGTAGCGTGTGCACAACGCGCATGCACTTTGATTCTCTCATCTACACAGAAGCAGCATTTTCATTTTTGCAAATCATACATTATTATGATAGATAGATAGATAGATAGATAGATAGATAGATAGATAGACAATTTATTATAAAAGCATACATCTAGCTTACACATTTACCCAAATTATCATACACCTTTTTAACCGAAGTTAATTTGGGTGGGTTTCTCCATCCCCAACGTCCCTGACGAGAGCGTTGTTCTCCTTGGCTGTGAACCGCTCCTGGCGCGCGTCTGGCAAATCCGCCGTTATAATAGGAATCTGCTTTAGAGCAAAGCGCGCCTGCTCTTAAAGGGAATGTGAGATGACGCTATGATTGGTTTATTTCACGTTACGCCCAAACCACACCTATGAATAATGAAGCTACTTCAGACCAACCCATTTTAGATTTGCGCCTGGCGCAAGAGTTATTTATTCCGCTGGGAAAATAGCAACAGCGCCAAGACCCGCCCACAAAGTTACTTGCGCTTTGCGCTTTGACACTTGCGTTTCAGATCGTTAAAATAGGGCCCTCTGTGTCCGCCGGCATTCTGACAGTCAAAAATAGTCGATCTCCGAATGCAACGTAACAGGGAGGAGAGTAAAGATGGAAAGCTCCTAAAGCTTAGTTCCATATAAATTCACGGATAATTTGTTGTTTTGTCGTTAGTGAAAATCAATATTGACCTTGTATTTGAAAAAGGATCCTCATATAAGAAGCAATACTAAAATTAAGAGTCAGTTCATTCGCATTCGGAGATCGACTATTTTTGACTGTCAGAATGCCGGCGGACACAGAGACAGTGAGTTGTTCAAAATCTTTCTCTTTAGTAAACTCTGTGTACACAAACAATGTTCTCAATGCTGGAGTTCATGTGTAGAGCCCCTGGTGATACTTCCAGCAAAGTTTCATGTTGTGTCAAGCCTTCTTAGTGTTTTAAAAATAGCGATTTTTGATGCTATCATAGTCGTGCCCCATTCACTCCCATTCAAAAGCCAATTTGACCGAAAACGAAAATATGGTCAATCTTAAAAGTGGCGTTTCCATTCTAGTTATGCTTTTACACGAACGTTCGCCTCGGGTAGATTCACAAAAATACCCTAGGTTGCATTTTGGCGAGAGTTACCCTTTAAGAGCAACAGACATGTTAAACATCTCTGATGCAGAAATATCACTTCAACTGAGCAATGTGAAAATCTCCACTGTCACAAGAGAACAATAGTACTGAGTGTGTGTGTGTGTGTGTGTGTGTGAGAGAGAGAGAGAGGGAGAGTGTGTGTGTGGCTTGAGATTTGTTCCTCCTGAGTGCTGTTTCTGAATTAAAGATAACACAAATGAGCCGTGTGACAGGAAGAAACATTCCCCCATTTATCGAATTATCACATTGTTTAAAACGGCTCAATAAAAAGAAGCACACAGGATTTTTTTAAGGACCTTAATTAAATTAGATTAGGATTTTCATTTATTTGAGTTTGTGTGAGTGTGAGTGTGTGTTAATAAGACATTTAGACACTCCGGATTTCAAGCTATACTAGCATACACCCTCAGTACAAATTTAAAGCTATAGATTATAGATCATCCAAAAATTTAAATACTGTCTTTATTTAATCATCCTCATGTTGTTTCATGGAACGATATCTTCATTTAATGTTTAATTTGGTATATATATGTATATCAAAATATATATATATATTAGGGCTGCACGATTAATCGCAATTAACATGAAATCGCGCTTAAAACGATTTTGCTTATCGCGAATATGAAATTGCATAGGCTGCGATTATTTGTTATGCGCAGCTTGTCATTGATGTACGGCTCTATTGCTGCTGTTGTTGCCTAGTGCTGCTGCTGTTATTGCTGCTGCTGCTATTGCTGCTGCTGCTGTTTGTTATTGCTGCTGCTGTTATTGCTGCTGATGTTGGTTATTTCTGCTGCTATTGCTGCTGATATTGGTTGCTGCTGCTGCTGTTATTGCTGCTGTTATTGCTGATGTTGGTTATTTCTGCTGCTATTGCTGCTGATATTGGTTGCTGCTGCTGCTGTTTTTGCTGCTGCTGTTGGTTATTGCTGCTGCTGCTGTTATTGCTGCTGCTGCTGCTGTTATTGCTGCTGTTATTGCTGCTGCTGTTTGTTATTGCAGTTGCTGTTTGTTATTGCTGCTGATGTTGGTTATTGCTGCTGCTGTTGGTTATTGCTGCTGCTGATGTTATTGCTGCTGATGTTGGTTATTGCTGCTGCTGTTGGTTATTGCTGCTGCTGATGTTATTGCTGCTGCTGTTATTGCTGCTGCTGCTGTTATTGCTGCTGCTGTTGGTTATTGCTGCTGCTGCTGTTATTGCTGCTGATGTTGGTTATTGCTGCTGTTATTGCTGCTGCTGTTTGTTATTGCAGTTGCTGTTTGTTATTGCTGCTGCTGCTGTTATTGCTGCTGCTGTTGGTTATTGCTGCTGCTGTTTGTTATTGCTGCTGATGCTGCTCTTGCTGCTGCTGCTGCTGCTGTTATTGCTGCTGCTGCTGTTATTGCTGCTGTTATTGCTGCTGCTGTTTGTTATTGCAGTTGCTGTTTGTTATTGCTGCTGATGTTGGTTATTGCTGCTGCTGATGTTATTGCTGCTGCTGTTTGTTATTGCTGCTGCTGTTGGTTATTGCTGCTGCTGATGTTATTGCTGCTGCTGTTATTGCTGCTGATGTTGGTTATTGCTGCTGCTGATGTTATTGCTGCTGCTGCTGTTATTGCTGCTGCTGTTGGTTATTGCTGCTCCTGCTGTTATCGCTGCTGCTGTTGGTTATTGCTGCTGTTATTGCTGCTGCTGTTTGTTATTGCAGTTGCTGTTGGTTATTGCTGCTGCTGTTGGTTATTGCTGCTGCTGATGTTATTGCTGCTGATGTTATTGCTGCTGGTGTTAGTTATTGCTGCTGCTGTTTGTTATTGCTGCTGCTGCTGCTGCTGTTATTGCTGCTGATGTTGGTTATTGCTGCTGCTGTTATTGCTGCTGATGTTGGTTATTGCTGCTGCTGCTGTTGCTGCTGATGTTGGTTATTGCTGCTGCTGTTATTGCTGCTGATGTTGGTTATTGCTGCTGCTGCTGTTATTGCTGCTGATGTTGGTTATTGCTGCTGCTGCTGTTATTGCTGCTGATGTTGGTTATTGCTGCTGCTGCTGATGTTGGTTATTGCTGCTGCTGTTGGTTATTACTGCTGCTGCTGTTATTGCTGCTGATGTTGGTTATTGCTGCTGCTGCTGTTATTGCTGCTGCTGATGTTGGTTATTGCTGCTGCTGTTGGTTATTACTGCTGCTGCTGTTATTGCTGCTGATGTTGGTTATTGCTGCTGCTGCTGTTATTGCTGCTGCTGTTTGTTATTGCAGTTGCTGTTGGTTATTGCTGCTGCTGTTGGTTATTGCTGCTGCTGATGTTATTGCTGCTGATGTTATTGCTGCTGGTGTTAGTTATTGCTGCTGCTGTTTGTTATTGCTGCTGCTGCTGCTGCTGTTATTGCTGCTGATGTTGGTTATTGCTGCTGCTGTTATTGCTGCTGATGTTGGTTATTGCTGCTGCTGCTGTTGCTGCTGATGTTGGTTACTGCTGCTGCTGTTATTGCTGCTGATGTTGGTTATTGCTGCTGCTGTTGGTTATTACTGCTGCTGCTGTTATTGCTGCTGATGTTGGTTATTGCTGCTGCTGCTGTTATTGCTGCTGATGTTGGTTATTGCTGCTGCTGCTGATGTTGGTTATTGCTGCTGCTGTTGGTTATTACTGCTGCTGCTGTTATTGCTGCTGATGTTGGTTATTGCTGCTGCTGCTGTTATTGCTGCTGCTGATGTTGGTTATTGCTGCTGCTGTTGGTTATTGCTGCTGCTGCTGTTATTGCTGCTGATGTTGGTTATTGCTGCTGCTGCTGCTGTTATTGCTGCTGATGTTGGTTATTGCTGCTGATGTTGGTTATTGCTGCTGCTGCTGTTATTGCTGCTGATGTTGGTTATTGCTGCTGCTGTTGCTGCTGATGTTGGTTATTGCTGCTGCTGTTTGTTATTGCTGCTGCTGTTGGTTATTGCTGCTGCTGCTATTGCTGCTGATGTTGGTTATTGCTGCTGCTGTTTGTTATTGCTGCTGATGTTGGTTATTGCTGCTGCTGTTGGTTATTGCTGCTGCTGCTGTTATTGCTGCTGATGTTGGTTATTGCTGCTGATGTTGGTTATTGCTGCTGCTGCTGTTATTGCTGCTGATGTTGGTTATTGCTGCTGCTGTTGGTTATTGCTGCTGCTGCTGTTATTGCTGCTGATGTTGGTTATTGCTGCTGATGTTGGTTATTGCTGCTGCTGCTGCTGCTGCTATTGCTGCTGATGTTGGTTATTGCTGCTGCTGTTTGTTATTGCTGCTGATGTTGGTTATTGCTGCTGCTGTTGGTTATTGCTGCTGCTGCTGTTATTGCTGCTGATGTTGGTTATTGCTGCTGCTGTTGGTTATTGCTGCTGCTGCTGTTATTGCTGCTGATGTTGGTTATTGCTGCTGATGTTGGTTATTGCTGCTGCTGCTGTTATTGCTGCTGCTGCTATTGCTGCTGATGTTGGTTATTGCTGCTGCTGTTTGTTATTGCTGCTGATGTTGGTTATTGCTGCTGCTGTTGGTTATTGCTGCTGAAAAGCTGCCTTTTTCTTATTCTCAAAACTGTTAATAGTTCTGATTTGTTTTGTGGGTATTTTAAAGAATAAGCGCAGAGCTTCTTTGAGTTGTTTTCTCATGTTGTCTCAGATATTCCAGTATCAGGTTCTGCTGATGTTGGTTATTGCTGCTGCTGTTGGTTATTGCTGCTGCTGCTGTTATTGCTGCTGATGTTGGTTATTGCTGCTGCTGCTGTTATTGCTGCTGCTGATGTTGGTTATTGCTGCTGCTGTTGGTTATTACTGCTGCTGCTGTTATTGCTGCTGATGTTGGTTATTGCTGCTGCTATTGCTGCTGATGTTGGTTATTGCTGCTGATGTTGGTTATTGCTGCTGCTGCTGTTATTGCTGCTGATGTTGGTTATTGCTGCTGCTGTTGCTGCTGATGTTGGTTATTGCTGCTGCTGTTTGTTATTGCTGCTGCTGCTATTGCTGCTGATGTTGGTTATTGCTGCTGCTGTTTGTTATTGCTGCTGATGTTGGTTATTGCTGCTGCTGTTGGTTATTGCTGCTGCTGCTGTTATTGCTGCTGATGTTGGTTATTGCTGCTGATGTTGGTTATTGCTGCTGCTGCTGTTATTGCTGCTGATGTTGGTTATTGCTGCTGCTGTTGGTTATTGCTGCTGCTGCTGTTATTGCTGCTGATGTTGGTTATTGCTGCTGATGTTGGTTATTGCTGCTGCTGCTGCTGCTGCTGCTGCTATTGCTGCTGATGTTGGTTATTGCTGCTGCTGTTTGTTATTGCTGCTGATGTTGGTTATTGCTGCTGCTGTTGGTTATTGCTGCTGCTGCTGTTATTGCTGCTGATGTTGGTTATTGCTGCTGATGTTGGTTATTGCTGCTGCTGCTGTTATTGCTGCTGCTGTTGGTTATTGCTGCTGCTGCTGTTATTGCTGCTGATGTTGGTTATTGCTGCTGCTGCTGTTATTGCTGCTGATGTTGGTTATTGCTGCTGCTGCTGCTGCTGATGATGATGATGTTGGTTATTGCTGCTGCTGCAGAGCAAGTACATAGACTTGCTAATGTCAATACATACACTGATCAGCTGGTGGGGGCATGTAAGACATACTGCTTCAGCACAAATAGCATATATACAATTACCAGTAGCAGATCTATACAGGTGGGGCTGGGGAGGGTGCATTTCGATTTTTTTTCTTGGAAGTCTCCAAGACTGAGGCTTAAAAAATGTTCCCCTATCTTACAAACTCTAATGTTTCAGACAAACAGTTCTGCAGAAACACAAAATGAACAAACTGCTCGATGTTATCAAGTGATTAGTATGAGCTAAAATGATCAGTTACAATGAATTATAACTATTTCCTGCTGATCAAGCACCTGGAAATCATTTTCTATGTTTTGTGCATGTAAATAATGAAGCCGTTCAATTCAGTCTAAAGTTTCTTATTCTCAAAACAGTGTAAATCCGACTGGTTGCAAACCTTCTTTGTTTTTTGTGTTTTTTTTAATGTTTTCTCTGATAGAAGCTCATATTTCATCCCTAAATCGAAAGAAACTATATTTTGCATAATGAAAATGAAGACTATTTTAGGATAATCGTATTTTTTTGCATTTTTTTATGACAGTTTGACCACACATTTTTATTGCTGTAATGTGATAGTCATAGTCTGGACATGTTTTTGTGATTAAACCGATAGTAAAACTGGCCTAGTTGTGCACAGCTGCCTTTTTCTTATTCTCAAAACTGTTAATAGTTCTGATTTGTTTTGTGGGTATTTTAAAGAATAAGCGCAGAGCTTCTTTGAGTTGTTTTCTCATGTTGTCTCAGATATTCCAGTATCAGGTTCTGCGATGTGCGTTACATTGAAATGAAGTCTGGGAAAGCATTATCAGTAAGTCTGCTGGGATCGGTGTGAAATTCACACACGAGTTCCTTCAAGAAACTGACCTTCTTAACCTCTGAAGGAACTTCAGCACGTTATGACAAACCATGAGCGTCAGCTTTTGACTCACTCTCTGTATGAGTGACCCAAGATCAGTTAAAATTCTGGAACATGTCTGTTATTTCGATTCGAGCGCTGGTGGTTTCTCTGGGTGGATGTGGGCAGCTGAAGCCAACAGAGCCACGAGAAAAGAAAGTCAATAAACTTTGAGAGGGTTTTTCTCTGCAACACGGACTTCCTCCCGCGCAGGGGAAACACACATTCACACACAGCTATCGACAGTACGATCTGGACAGTCTGGTGTTACAGTAAATTCAGGTGGAGCACCTGCCTGATAAGAAAGACTTTAGACGCTTCCGTTTCATCTGGTCCACACCCACATTATTCATGAGCGACTAAAATGCACGTTTCAGTTCACAACTTTAAATTCTTTAATAACTGAATACTAATAAAATCGACTTCTCAGGGTAAGATTGGGGATCGATCCGTGTGCGTTCAGAAGAGAGAGTTTACAAGGAAACATATTTCTATATTTGGTTATTACGGGGTAATGATATATTTAAGTACTGAGTAATATTAATTAACGTGCTTACTATACGGTTAGGATAGGATTAGGGTTTGGTTGAGAGTTAGTTGCATGTAATTATGCATTATTTACTGTTATTACTATGGTAAGTGATGTAACATGTAACAGCTCCTTTGTGGGAAACAGAAATGGGACAATAACGCTGAAAAAAGACCAGGTGCACAAAACACACACAATACATTTAGTGTTATAGTAACATGATTTATTAATATTTTGTATTAAATTTTTTTAAAAGCTTTAACTTATTTGTATTAAATTTTATTTTTATAAAAAATGTTGTATTTCAACTTTAAACTCATATAAAAGGTTAAAAAAACCTAATGGTTAAGGTTTATAATAACAGCACCGGTTACATCATTGACTTTAACGACAAAATAATATTTCATATAAGCTTCAGACCTATTTTTAACTCTAAACCGTGTTACTAGTTAAAGTAACAAAGACTGAGGCTAAAAAATAGTTTTATCTTATAAATTCTAATGGTACAAACAAACAGGTCTGCAGAAACACAAAATGAACTTTGCTCGATGTTATCAAGTCATTTGCATGAACTAAAAACACCAGTAACAATGAATGATAACTATTTCCTGTTTATCAGTAACCCTTTCCTGCTGATCAAGCACCTGGAAATCATTTTCTATATTTTGTGCATGTAAATATTGCTTGTTACCAGTCTTTCAAGCCGTTCAATTCCGTCTAAAGTTTCTTGTTCTCAAAACTGTGTAAATAGTTCTGATCAAAATGCATGTTTGTTTGGTGAGTATTTCAGAGTATAAACGCCCTTCTTAGAGTTTGTTTCTCATGTTTTCCTCTGATATATTTCATCCCAAAAGTGAAAGACATTATATTTTTGCATAAATATTTTAGGACCATCACATCATTTTTGACAATTAAGCACATTTTTACCATATTGCCATAATGTGAATTTATTTTAATTGCAAGCATGTACGCATCTTAGTCTGGACATGTTTTTGTGATTAATCCGATAATAAAACGGGCCTAGTTGTGCACAGGAATATTTTCTTGGGTTTCCAAGCCCTCTTTTCTGAAACTTTTCATTTTGCTGAACCTAAAAATAAAAAATAATAATGAAGAAAGGCATGAAAAGAAAAAAAGCTCTTATAAAAGACAGAAACTGAAACTCTTTTCTTGTCAAATCCGCCCACGTTTCCTGAACGCTTCTCTCTCTCTCTCTCTCTATCTCTCTATCTCTCTCTCTCTCTCTCCTCTAACAAAAGACCAGTCAGAGAGAAAGGTACAGGAAAAAGACTTAAACTAACCTCCAGAATGCCAGAACAGTTACACATGTGGTCTCGTTAGCTAAAAATGTTGACATGGAAACCATAGCACATACGTTACATGTGCAACATCAAAGGAAAAGAAAATGACAAGAAACAGAAAGAAAAAAGCCAGATGAAAAGCTCTTGTCAGAGTCTGTTCAGAGCTCGTTGCACCGCAAATGCTTCGACCGCAGAAGTGGAAAGTTTCCATGTCGCAGGTCATAAACTGTTTCACTGTTCAGTCCTGATGTCCACTGATCGAACGGCTATAACCTACTGTACAAGCGCTGGATTTTTAATTGGTTACACTTTATTTTAAGGTGTCCTTGTTGCAGTGTAATATACATTTTAATACTGAGTGATATTAATTATATAGGGTTAGGATTAGGGTTTGGTTGAGGGTTAGTTGCATGTGAATATGCATCATTTAATGTTATTACTATGGTAAGAACATATGTAACAAGGACACTGTAAAATAAAGTGTTTCCTGCTTTTTTTTAAGCATGCTGCTAAAATAGACCTTTTTTAGAAGCTTGTTTTTGCCACGGAATAAAAAAGGTAATTGCAACTTTTTATCTCACAATTCAGACTTTTTTCTTGCACTTGCAAGTTTACCACAATTCTGATAAAAAAAAAAGTCAATTGTGAATTACAAAGTCTGAATTGTGAGATAAAAAGTTGCAATTACCTTTTTCATGTATTTTTATTTTTTACCCTTTACAGTTCTGTTTTCCACATTAAAAAATATTTCTAAAAAAAGCCATCACCAATCCGCCTTGTTTTTCAATCACCTGTTATATATAGAAACACATTTCACCATCCAATCATTTCCAGATGGACTTTTTTTCTCTCAATGAACATTTTACAGATTGCTAAAGTAAAATGACTGACTTTTGATTGCATGACTTTAGTACCATGGCAAATCTAGAGGAAAAGCATTGGAGATTATTGAGGTTTCAGGAAAAATAAAGCATGGGACATAACATCTCTATTTAATCTCATCGTGTAGTTGATGCAATTGTAATATTAAAGATATCTCATCATTCCAATGGAAAGTTGAACTTTTGGCCTCCTTCCTGGTGCTTCATGCAATGAAATATCAAGGTTTTGCTTGTTGCTTTATTGTAATACACACACACAAACAATAACACGCACACAATTGCACAGTGAAACGACATCTTTCCATCTCCACCGCCGTATGTTTCATTAAGATTATATGACTGAGATATTCCTCGTAATGTGCGTCTCAGCACGGAATGGCGGTTCTGGTTTCCAATTGTTCAATAATGATCTATCTGCCAATTCAACACCCGCCGCAATATGAATAAAACATAAATGGAGGGCGGCGAGGCAGTTTTACTGTATAGCTTTGCTTGTCAACTGCTTTAAAAAATAAAAAATCATAATATGATAAATGTTGGTCTATACTTTTAGAATCAACCATAATAACCAAGAGATGTCCAAGAGTCCGCTAAAACACACCGTATGGATGTTGATTTGCAGTAAAAACACATGAAACGTTTAGCATTCATGTTCCCTGCTGTGTGAGTGACTCATGTGTGTTATAGCGTAATACTTTTCTCTTTCTCATTTTAGACAGAGGATTTCTTTTATAACAGTAAAGTAACCGACCATTGCAAACAAAAGTATAGCATGTTTTCAGATCGGTCAATTCATTTAAGCTAATATCATCAGCATATAGAGGAAGATATGGATGCACGATATATCGGCCACTGTATCCGTATCGGCCTAGTAAGAAAATGTGGCCGATATATTAAAGCTGATAAATAATGTATCATTTCCTTCAGCTGAGACGCTTCAGATGTGCACTGTTCAACATGATGGTTTTAAATTGCTTGAAATATGATTGGAATCACTTCAAAAAAGGAAAATACAGTGAAGCGAACATGTCTGTCATATCGGCTAGATAAAATCATAACGAGAACATTATAATTGTGTGTTTGGGACATGGATTTTAATGATGAGACTTTTGATTTTGTAATCAGGCTCTCAAAAATTATATAAAGATTTAGATTTATCGGCCGATATGTCGGTTATTTATGGAAGCTTGTTTCCGCCACAGAGTGAAAAATTTAAAAAGGTAATTGCGACCTTTTAATCTCACAATTCTGACTTTTCTCAAAATTGCGTGATATAAAGTCGCGATTGCGTGTTATAAAGTCAGAATTATGAGATATAAAGTCGCAATTGCGAGAAATAGACTTGAAATTCGGACTTTTTTCTCAGAATTGCATGTTTATATCTCACAATTCTGACTTTATAATACGCAATTGGGAGATATAAAGTCAGAACTGCATGATATAAAGTCGCAATTGCGTATTATAAAGTCAGAATTGTGAGATATAAACTATTCTGAGGTAAAAAAAAAAAGTTGTCTTTTTTTTCCTTAGAATAGTGAAATAAAGTCGCAATTGCATCTTATAAAGTCAGAATTCTGACTTTATATCTCACAATTGTTAGTATATCTCACAATTCTGAGAAAAGATGTCAGAATTGCGAGATATAAACGCAATTATGTGTTATAAAGTCAGAATTGCGTGATATAAAGTCGCAATTGCGACTTTATTTCACGCAACTCTGACTTTATATCTCGCAATTCTGAGAAATAAAGAGATAAAAAGTCGCAATTATCTTTTATTCTGTGACGGAAACAAGCTTCCATAGTTATCGGCTTTCAAGTGTAAAGAATTATCGGTATCGGCCAAAGTTTTGATATCGGTGCATCTCTAAAGGAAGTGGTCGTTATGAATGTCAATAAAGAAAACACCACAAATCTCTTATTTAACGTTTTTATTACAGACAAAATGAAACAAAAAGGCATAGTGACACAAAATGACCTGGCTGGCAAGGAAAGAAAAAAAATACAGTATTCAAAAAAGTAAAAATAAAAAATAAAAGCAATGGTCATCATCATAATCATAATCCAAAAACAAAATAACAATAAAATTCAAATATTGTAGTTATAAGCAAAATTGATCTCATTTTGTTCATAAATAGAAACCTGTTAAACATTATTAAATATTAACTGATGGGCAACTTGCTGATAACGATTTTAAAATAATTATCATTGCTGACTTTACAAATAAAATAACTACAATTGGCAGGTTTGTACACTATTTATTTTATTCAACTAAAAATAGTATGCTACAGTAGAGAAAAAAAAACAAAAGATTAAAATAAAACGTTTGACTAAATGATCAAATGCATTTAATTTTTTCCCACAAAACTTAAAGATGAGATCAACACAATAGAACATCTAGCAAAAGCTACTAGAAAACTATAGACCCACTGTTGATTTAATTTACTGTGTGCTGTATTATCTCACATTGAGAACATTATAGTTCACCTTTACATGTTATATTGGTGGTTTTAATGTCAGTCAAGACCAGGCAAAAGAAATGACCCGGGTTTCAATAGAACAACTGCGTTAGACTTGAAACGAACTCTATTCAAGTACATGATGTGAGATGTGTCTGGGTGATTCAGCACAACCGAAGTATGCGGTGCATGTTCTTCATTACTGTCACGGTGGAGAAAAGTTTCAAGAGAATATTGCTGAATGATATAGTTACAGTTAAACGTGTGTGTTCACATCTGTGTACTTGTGTAAAGTATGTTTCTGACCTTTGACCTGAATCTGGAGGCGCCTTCAGAACATAAGGCCCCGATCACACCACGCGTTTTTCACACAGAACGAGCGGTGCGCTGCGTTTTTTATGTTGCTAGGCAACCACTGAAACAGCTGTCCTGTCAATCAAGTAAACGTCAAATCAGCCTTTTATTAAGTAAGGGATAATGTAGAGCGAGGCGGTTGTTATAGCGAATACAACCCCGACAGGCTGATCAGGACCCCGACGCGAGCCGCTTATCACATGGCTACCTACCAAATAAATCAATAATTTGCCACAAAATATTGATTTAAAAAGGAGTTTATTGATTTAAAAACGATTATATTGCTTCCGCTAAAGTAAATAGTCCGTTCCGTCTCTACGGTTAGAATCCTGCGTCCATAGCAACGCTCTGTTTTTCATGGCAACGGTGTGTTAAACTTCGCAGTTAAAGTTGTGGTAGTTACAGATCGTGAAGTCGTTAAGCTCCTGGTAACCCACGAGAGCACCACAAGTTTATCCTCCATCATCGCACTCTCCGGGCGTTCAAGCAACTGTGGCTTTTCATCGGTAAATCGGAAAGCCCGCCTCTCCATTCATTCGATTGGACAGTGGAAAAAAACGCGATGACGTCGGGCGCTTTTTCCGCTCGGAGTTGCTTTTTTTTTCAACTGCAAAAACGCGAGGCGCAGCCAAGCGGCAACAACCTCCCTGTCTCTCTCTTGAAACCAACACGGAAGTGAATTAAACGGCAATTCATCGACTGGCCACTAGAGCCCGGCTGCAGAAGTGAGTCAAATCTGCATCTCCTCCATGTTGAAATGCCCAACTTTACAGCAGAAAACATGTTTACAGCCTGGAGCAAAAAGTGGCTTTGGTCTATATAGCTAATGTTGCCCTTCATGACGACTGTGTGGGGGGTGAATTTTTTTATAACTCATCCGTTTAAATTATATTAAGCCTTAAAAATGCCATCTCTTCCGCTAGCACTTAACCTTATAAAAAAAAAAAAAAAAAATTCCTTTTCCTTTTAAATCCTCACTTATCTGGCTTATGCTACTCTGAATAATGCCTGAACTTCGTATTTTGAGCACTTCGTGCGTTGTTTTTGCCTCTTCACGATGACTCGCTTAATTTAGTCCTAATATGTAAGTCGCTTTGGACAAAAGCGTCTGCTAAATGTAAATGTAAATTTCTGCATAATTAAGGGTGTCCACTTTTGAGTGACAGGTGGATTCCCGCTGCTGTGGTCACTAGTCATCATTAGCCGTTTGTCTGCTGTCTGTTAGCCATCACGTTACCTCAGCTCATTGTCTGACTGTAAAAATAAATAAATTCGGGAGTGACGCGCTGCCAAGATGGCGACGGTTGGCCACGCCCACTTTAGGCTTCAAAAACGGTCTTCAGAAACCTACGGGTGACGTCACGGACACTACGTCCATATTTTTTTACAGTCTATTGTTCCTGGTAACCCGTGAGAGCACCACAAGTTTATCCTCCATCATCGCACTCTCAAGCAACATCGGCGTTCAAGCAACTGTGGCTTTTCATCACTAAATCGGAAAGCCCGCCTCTCCATTCATTCGATTGGACAGTGGAAAAAAACGCGATGACGTCGTTCAACTGCAAAAACGCGAGGACAGCAAGCGCATAAACAGCGCGCAGAACGCTCACTGCCATAAGAAACCAATTGAAAAAACGCGTCAGGTGTGATCGGGGCCTTACGCTTCACATTTAGAACCTGAGAGGAAATCAACAAATCGCTTCACAAGTTCGTTAGACCATGCGTTTGCGATCTCGGAGTCCATTTTGAAATCAAAAACGCGGAGCCTAAATGGAGAGCCAGGTCATGCAGTCTGTCATGGGTTTTGCCATAGATCTTTTTTTTGGGGGGGGAGGGGGAATCACACCAGTGAGCACAGATTTTAATGCAAGATTGTGTACGTGGTGTGTGGAAACACTCTTCTGGAAATCACCTGCACAGGCTGTTCACTTACACAACGCACAAATACACTCACACACACGCCCATTCACACCAGCACGCATTCACAAAATACCATTTAAAATACAAATCAATGAATTATAAGTCATATTAAAGAAGAAAAAATATCTGGACTTCATCTTCCCAATTTGACCCCCCAAAAAGTGATATTTACAATCACACTGTGACAGATCAACAAAGACCTTACACGGGTCTTTAAATTTACAAAAAGAAGTTGTATTTATCAATTTTTCCATTTGAGTATTTTTTTTTTCTTGTCTATGTTTTTTTTGTGTTTTTTTTTTGTTTTGTTTTTTTGCCTAAAATTCACAGAGACTCGAAAGAGACTTTTTCCCTAAAGTAACGGACCTGTTTTTTTGGCCAAAAAGAAGAGCTATGTTGCAAGCAGGAAATAAATAAAAAGTACAACGACAAAATAAACCAAAAATGAGACGAGGAGGAAAGTAACTGAGAAACTAAGAGGAGAGTTTTCCTCTGTTATAGTTAAAGCTCATTCGCCCTGAGGGCCAGTTTAATGGTAGTTTGCTTTATTTTTTTTCCTTTTCGTTTTTGTTATATACATCTTTTTTTGTTGTTTTCTTTTAAGTTTATTCAGAGACGGGGTGAGTGCTCTCTGAGGTCTCTGGCGCAGAGGCCTGTACATTTTTAAGTGCTTGGCAAAAATGAAAGGATCACTAGTAGTCTTCAGAACGCGTACACACACACATCCTTCTAAAAACGAATGTAAAATGACAGTGAGGGAAACTGATGATTTCTGGGAAGGGTGGAGAGGTGCGGGGGGGACTCCCTGGTGTTGTTTCATCTTTTCTCTTTCCGTTCTCCTTGTTTTTCTTCAAGTGAGGTAGAGTGGCTTATCCCTGCCTATCATACTGCCGCTGCAAAACAATGAGAAACAAATCAGTGTCAGGTTAAAAAACGTTAAAAGCTTCACCCAAGAAAAATGACACCCAAAAATAAGAATTGTGTCGTCATTCACTCACTCTCGTGTCACTCCAAACTAAAGTTCAAACCAATCCATTGAACGAATTTCACCAAAAAAAAAAAAAAAAGCCCCACCATCATAACAGTAATCCATAAGACTTGTGCAATGCTAATAACTCTCGTAGGGCTGGGCAATAAACAATATCAATATCGACGTCAGTAATGATGATGGTAAGCTCTGGATTAATCTAACAGCCTCTCACATAGCAGAAATAAACACGACAACAGTCAGTCAGTGCATGATTCAGGACTGTGAAACGATTAATCGCAATTAATCGAATTCAAAATAAAAGTTTGTGTGTACATATTATATGAGTGTGTACTGTGCATAATTATTTTTTCATATATAAATGCACACACATGCATGCATGCATATATTTAAGAAAATTATACACAGTACACACATATATTATGTAAACAAACTTTTATTTTGGATTCGATTAATCGCATTAATCGTTATAGTTTCGTCTGACACACACACAATCATGCATGTGTCGCTCACAGTGTTTTCAGTGTCTGTGTCTCAATATATGAGGAGATGAACACATGAACTTCATCATTAGAGTCACAAGCTTTTAACCGTTTTATTTTAGGAAAACTATCGTCAAATACACACTGAAACCAAGATCTTCACGACAAACCGTCAAAATAAAAGTTCGGTTTAACTTATAAACTAATAAAACGTACTTCTCAAAGTAATATTAATACTATTATTATTTCTAAGGAACATCATGCAACCGAGATATTTTTTTTTCATCCATGTTTTACATTTATACAGTTGTGTCGTGCAGCATCTTATTTGACAAAATTAAAATGCAATGTTTTGTTGTAGATTAATTATATTTTCATCTGATTACATTTTAAAAGCTTAATTAAATTCACGAGGCCCTGAATTAAAAGGTAGCTGCTCTGTGGAGTTTAATTGTGAACAAACAAAGTTTACATTCATTCTCAAGGTCTAACAAATATGTGAAAAGCATTTTGATATTGTGATAATATTTCAAATATATAATAATAATAATATATCATGCAGCCCTACTTCAGAAAACAGCTCAAGACTTGTACGGACTACGAGTCCTGTTTTTTGTCAATGCTTTCAGAGCAGTGTGAACATTCTGCTAAATGTCTGGATTGGAATGACATGAGGGTGAATAACTTTCGGGTGAACTAGTCTTTTAACTTTGTTATTGTCTGTTTGTGGTTTTTATTTTATTTTGCATTGCATTGCATTGTTATATTACACAATAAATAATTCATGCGCACAGCTCTGAAACCACACATGCTGCACACACACACACTCACAGAGTCCCCTGATACTATGACACGTCTCATGGGACAGACACAGTTAACACCGTAGCACACACACACACACACACACACACATGCGCTGTTTACCTGCAGTGGTTTCCGCCGCATTCCCGGTTGCAGTACTCGCTGTCCCAGTCGGGGTTCTGGCCCACCGGGTTCGGGGCCCCAGGAGACTGAGACCCCCCCACACTCTTCTGATACTCCGACTGTAAGTGAGAGAATCCCTGAGAGAGACACAATACACACATTTTATTAGCATTTTTAGGCCAGAAGCATATGCAAGCATGCAAACATGAATGCTTAGCCAATGCAATGCAAGTGTGTGACCCTGATGTGTGTGTACATACTTAAAATATACAAATTATTAGATAACACTTTACAATAATGTTCGTTAGTTAGCATTAGTTAAGTACATTAGTTAACATGAGCTAATAATGAACTGCACATATACAGCATTTATTATTATTGTTAATGTTAATTTCAACATTTACTAATACTTATTAAAATCGTTAACGCTAGTTGATGCACTGTGAACTAACAATGAACAGCTGTACTTTTATTAACTAACATTAACAAATACAGTAACAAATCATGGTTAGTGCATGTTAGTTAATACATTAACTAATGAACCTTATTGTAAAGTGTTAACAATGATTAAATAAAGTGTAGATGTAAAGCATATTATTAAAAATAAAATCTAATAATTAAACCTGGCATTTGTTCCTCGCTTCTTTTCAAAAGCGTTTCTGAAATGTTGTCTTTATTGCTCGACTGTAGGAAGGTGCTAAACACTGAAAATCAGACCTCTTCACTTCACACACGTCTTCAGCACAGAGACTACACCTCCAAAACAACACATCCTCCACCCCAGTTCTCACTTCATCTCATTTCATTTCACTTCGCACGCAAAACACGACCTGTCCTTTTTCAACTTCATTTGGTAACATTTTCCCAACAAGGTTTGATTCCGAACACCGCTATTAATATTGAGCGATACCAGTGTGCTAAACATAAACGAGGAGGTATAAACTGCATGTGTATCACTGTTTCTTCACATAAAAATACTGCCATAATGTTCACTGCACATGTAGAGTATGTAGTACATGAACAGTGTGCAGTGATAAATGTTTGATGGTAGTGTGCTATCTTTGAGCAAATGGTGTTCAATTATCATCGCATTTAAAAAAAAAAATCAAACAAACACTGGAAATGGAAGGTCAAGTTGAGAGCAGTGCATTGTGGGATACAGTAGCTATTGCAGTGTGTTCTGGTTGTACAGTGCACATTTTTTATTCTATGCATAATGTTACACGGTAGTGTGCTGTTCCAATCACACCTCAGAAACACAAGCAAGCGTGGCGTTTAGTACATGAAGCTGTATGGTCATGTTTGGAATTAAATAGAATTTTGTGTGCAATATAGCCTATGCTGTGTATTGTACACTCTTTTATTTAATGAAGTAGTATGCAATGCTAAACATTTCTAGGGCTTATTTGCATTTTTAAAAAAATCTAATAAACACTGGAAATGAAGTGCATTGCATTGTGGGTCAGTACCTACACTGCACATTTTGGCAAATGTATTACATGCATATAGAAATTTCGGTAACACTTTACAATAAGGTTCATTAGTTAACATGCACTAACCATGAGCAATACATTTGTTACAGTATTTATTAATCTTTGTTAATGTAAGATAATAAAAATACAGCTGTTCATTGTTTGTTCATGTTAGTTCACAGTGCATTAACTAATGATAACAAGATTTTAAGAAAGTATTAGTAAATGTTGAAATTAACATTAACAAAGATAAATAAATGCTGCATAAGTGGAGTTCATTATTAGTTCATGCTAATTAATGTAGTTAACTTATGAACCTTATTGTAAAGTGTAATGTCAGATATTATGCACAGCGTTACATGGCACAATCGCAGCCCATAAACACAAGCACGTGTGGCGTCTCCCAGCATGCACGCTAACCTGCTGTCCTGGGGGTGGGGAGTGCAGCGGAGCCTGGAGGCCCATCTGGTGAGAGATGATTGGCTGTGACTGCACCTGCTGCATGCGGATTGGCTGGTTGAGGAGCGAGCCCTGGTGCAGGGAGAGCTGCTGGTGGAGGGGGGGGCTGATCTGGAAGGAGGCTGGGGGGGAGGCACTGAGCGCGGGCAGCATGGCCGAGCGGGGCAGGCCGTGTCTGGGAGCCCCCGCTGCGTAGCTCTGGAGGTCTGAGAGGGGGAAGGGGTACGGGGAGGAGGGCTGGGGCGGGACGCTGTACAGGGGGGTGTTGGGGGCCATCATGTGTGACGACGGCTGGCTAGACTGGCCGCTTTTGCTCTCCACCGGGTCACTGTAGGTCTGAGGGACGGAAAATGCACATCATTAAATGCATCTACACTGAAAAAAAAATGGAAAAAAATGGTAAGAAAAATTAAATAAGAAAAATAAGAAAAGAAATTGCTAGTAAATGTCACACATAAAATAAATGGCAGGACACACACGTGACATTTTCAAGTAGAAAGACTGAAATGGTAAAACGCACTCCATGATCTTTACTTTCAACTTCAAAAAATCATTTACAGTTTAAGTTGATTGCACGATTCTGGATAAATTGAGAATCATGATTTTTTTTTTTTGACAACTAAACAAAATATCATATAATTTACTAGAGGTTTTGAAAAAGTTTACTTGCTGCAGTCTATTTAAAAGAATATTTCATTTGAGTTAATTTTTTTTTTGTTTAAAAAAAAATAGGATTGAGTGAATGATTCAATGACTAATACATTTTTAACAGTCACTTGTCGCCACCTACTGGTGTAACGATGTAATCGATACAATCGTTTTTTGAAGCGCCGTGTGACTTTCAAATGGTGATTTTTATTTATATATATTTTTTTAACGCTTCTATAGACATCAGTGTTTATATCCCAACTATAAACTTTTATCCCAGAACTTCAGTGATAATTTGAATGATTGTAAGACAGAAATAACGATACTGTGATGCCGAATCACTGTCATTTAGGAATAAGATCATGTGGGTGTTTGAATCAATCGAGATCGCCATCTTTTAACGATTAATCGTGCTGCTTAATATTGTAAATACGAACATATTACCAGTATTATCAGTAGTTCACAGTACATCACAATTTGAGATGTTCTTAGTGTTGACACAGACTCCAAAACTTTATGATCACGTTTTTCAACATGATTTTAGAAGAGCATCTTTTGCTTCAATGGAAATGAAATCTCATTTGTTTCTCCTAGTCATCACTGAGCTAGAACATAAAGTCTCCAGCATCTCAGATGTTTCTGGGAGAGAAAAAAGATCCCAGAAATCTCCTCTAGAAGAGATCTCAAGAAGAACTGCATGGATTTCCCGAAGCATGCAATCAAAAGTCAGAGATTTCAATTATTTCTCATCAAATGATCACATTAATAGAGCTCTCATTTGCATATATTTTAGGTTAAACATTTGAGGTGATACTTCAATGACTCCTAAATGAGCGTCATTATTTTGGAGGCCGTGCAACAAACCGAAGTGTCAGTATTTAGAACAGCAGAAAACCACAGTGAGAAACAGTAGCAAACACCAATCGCACGAACACATCTATCTCTGATTTGTCAAATTGAGAGCATGCGCTTACAGCAGAGCATTGTTTCATTACCGTTTTACGCATCGTAAATGGCAATATGTTTTTCAAATGCCAGCGCGTGATGGGCAGTCGGCCGTGTTCATCAGCTGTCACGATCGTGGCGTTTTCATAATGCCTCATATTTATTGAGCAGAACATCTAAACTGATCAACATGAAAAGATTGAGGGCTGAGTCTGTGTCCGTAGAGAACCGAGAGAAACCAAACGAGGAAGAAAGCATGTGGACGTGACTGTTTGAGCCAGCACATCTGCTTCGGGACATTTTCAAACATTTCTCTTTAAATTAAACAAGTGGAGATTGTCCAGGTCCCGAACGTACATCATCACACACCATATGATCGGTTTCAAAAGCTTCGCGAGAAAAAATACTGGTATTTATGGCGCCATTAACCGCCTCATATTTCATAAAACCTCTAAGCAACATTACAAACTGAGAGTTTCACTTTTTTTTTTTTTTTTGCTGATATATTTAGGATAAAATGATGACAAATGATCCAGATTTTAAAAATACAATAGTAAAAATGTACTTTTACACAAACCCTTATTTATATAAAACTACTGAGACAATAATGCATCACGCTATAAAATAGCACCAGGTGCACGAGTTTAAACACTCAAACTTCACATTTCCCAGCGATTCTTTTAGTCTTAATTATGCATAAAAACCTAATTTATGCGTTAAAAGAGTCATCCTCTTTTCACGAGTGTATGTTTCAAGTTTCGGGCCGTGAAAACGATGTGCATTTGATAGTTAGACCAAGTTTTTTCTATCATATTTTCCTCCTTTTCAATGCATGAGAGTATACGAACACATCAAGCAAAGCATCTGCCAAAAACAGATTTTGACGAAATATTTAATTATACGCAATGAAGGATGAGAAAGGCGTTTAATAAAAGCCTCTGAGTTTGATGAATACTGTATTCACGGCTTAATCAACGCTCTTGTTTAGGGCCAAGGAGCTCAGAGAGCGAGGTATGGAAAAGAAGAGAGAGTGTTTAGCATGAAAATGCAATTTGCGTTTTTCAAAAGAGAAACAATGAATGTAAAATTAGTGGTTTGAAATCGCAGCTTTTTATTATGCAGATGAACGTATGCAATGAAACGACAGATCATGCTGATTTCTGCTCGTTTGAGTCTGTCAAATCACTTTGGCAAATTTGCTATCGATTTATGGATCGCACATGCGTGATGCCGGCAGGGCCGAGCAATCCGATAGATTAAAACAACGGTTAGTGACCGCAGAAACATGACAGAGACGAATATGGTTAGGGTTGAACTAATGATGCTGTTTTGGGGAATGTATATACGAGCGTGCCGACAGCATGAAGAATGAGTTCACACACACATGAAGAATCTGTCATCTTTTACTTCCAAAGCTGGCTGACTAAAAAGAAGAGTTCTTGCAGTATCTTTACAAGGTTATTTTCTAAAGCCCTATTTGGACAGGATTAACTTTACCAGGGTAGATGGAGTGTAATTTTACCACAGGACGTCTGTAATATTAATGGGCAATTCGCACGGGATAAGAGATCTCAGTAAATCTAGCAGAAGTGGGAGAGTAACTCGATTTACACTCCGCCATCACTCCTGTTGTTATGTGTGTGTTACGCTGCTTCCTGATATCACGTGCACAAGCACATATAACCTATATTTATATATATAAAACAGTTATGTCCGGTCGAACGATGTATTAAGTAACTTCAGATTGGATTGTGTTGGTAATAGGAACTTATCTAACGCTAAAAGATGTTTCGTTCCTCTAACAAGTGCTGTCGATCTTCTTCTGATCTGAATGGTGTGTGTGAAACACTTGAGTTTTGCCACAGACTCGTTCCAGCGACTAGAACGCAACTGATGCTTTATCAAGCGTCTCCATACTTGAAAAACTGCGGGAAACTACTTTTAAACTGGAAATGATTAAATATTTATGTACATATTTACAGTGGGTCTATTCGCACGGGATTAGTATTACCTGAGGTTATTTCTCCAGACCTTTTTACTGAAGGTAAATGTCGCCATAATCTTTACTGACATTGTCCATCATGATCACTGAGATGCACATTCAGACGGGACTAAAGTCACAGAGAAGCTCTGGTAATTATTACTTTACCCCTCCTCTCCATGTTAAACTAGTCCCGTCCGAATAGAGCTTATGATCGATGATCTATGACTAAAGGTGCTTCCAAATTAGTGTACTTGTGCGCTGTTCTGTGCCATTCTGTAGTATAAGTTCTGTGTTCACACTGAAAATTCCAAATAGAATGTTAATGAAAAAAAAAGAAACAAAGTGTGGAATGTTTATGAACTGTCACAGCTTTCCTTATATGCCGGAGGGGGAGGGGCTAACAGACTGATGTTGAATGACATCATAATCTTATTCAATGAATAAACTACACGGTTGAGTGCATATAGTGTGTCATTTGGGACACACCTTATGTGTGTCAGTGTAATTTTAGGATTAATTAGATGCTGTTATAGTATTTATTAAATTTTGTAGCTTTTATTATTATATTTTCAGATTTAATTTTAATTTTAGTCATTTTATTGTGTGCTATTTTTTTTGTATTTAGCTTTAATCCTCTTCAGTTTCTTTTCAGTCTATATTAGTTAAGTCATTTTAGAACTTTAGAATTTTAGAACTTTTTTTTGTTTCGTTCATGTTATTTTTCATTTATTTTATTTTATTTAAATGTTTTTTTTAATTATTTAATTTAATTTTAATTTCAATTAACAAAATGATGAAAAGTCTATATATATAAGTCTATATATATATATAAGACTAAGACTAAATATAAGTCACATTATGAACTTGGCATGAAGATAAAAATGACAGAATCTTCTTTTTTCCTTGAACTATCCCTTTAAAACACACGCACACAAGCACTCTTGCGCTGACAGCTCTCCCCTTGAAATGTTGTGCTGAAATCTTAAGTCTAATGTTTGCACCCCCAACATTAGCGCTGACCCAAAGACGTGAACCCGTCCGGTTACCTTGGAAACCAGGCTGGCTCGGTACGCTGCCAGGGCCTTCAGGTACTCCTTCTTCGCCGCTTCTGTTTTCCGTTTATATGCCTGTGAGGGAACGAAACACAACTGTGAATAAACACACAAACAGACATGAGCGCAATGCTAGAATATGAGCACTTAACCTTCACTTCGCACCTGACCAGTGTCACGTCAACACCTTTCAACCTCATGCATCTACACAGAACACGTATAAAACACGCAATAGCTGAGCATCACGTCCAGTCTAGGCTAATTTTAGGTCAGATTGGAGGAAAAAGTTATTGCATGTAAATGCAGCCGTCAATACTACAGTAACTACATGTTTAACCACATAAAGCTAGTTTCATATTTGATATGCACATTTCTAAAGCCTCTAAATGATGAACATGATCTGATAAACCTGTCAATCTCCTCCAGTCCTTCTGTCTCTGACTGACAGTTTAGACTGTCAATCAAAAGTCTTTAAGTTTAATTGTACAAACATCCTTCATATCGAGCTTCACGTGTCTTTATGATCCGAAATCAGCACTGATTTTTATCAAGTAAACATAATAACTTTGATATTGTTAGTAATATTTTAACTGGACTGAAGCAGCTTTGGTTTACTTGATTATCCATACATAATTTATTAGAAAAATCATGAGTGTCAAATATGATCATCAGGCTTTTGAAGAAGGTTTCTTTGTTCATCTCTCAATCATCATTGTATTGCATTATATGTTTTAAAACTACAGAGCTTTGATTATAAACTAAGCATTTAAATATCATCTTACTAAGACATATTATTCACAGATATTGATATGCTTTTATGCAAGTATGAGCTTTACTGTTATAACAAGCATCAGAATTTCATCTTTTTGTCCATATAAATATCAGCATCTGAACCAAATTGCATATTTTTCTCAATTTGAGTCTCAGAATAAAATTGAGCTTTTTTTCCCCTACATATTCTCACTATATCAGACAATTTCAGCCATAAAAGCCTGATGTATCAAATATGATATATGAAGAAAAAAAACACATGCAAACTTGTTTAAAGGTTTAATAAACTCTTCATTTTTCTGATTATTATTTCATATGCCAGTCTTTACAGGGTTAAATATCAGGGTTTCATATTGATAAGTCCGTTAAAACACACACGGAGAATTATAAGTGTACATCCCACATCAAAGAAGCAGGACAGAAGAAAGGGATGGGGGTTGTGGAGGGAGAAAGCCTGGCTTTAACGCACACAAAGTGAATGAAATGCGATGTAGGCTAATGTAATTGCTTGTCAATCATTTCACATCCCAGAATTACGGTTTCCATTTCTTTTTGGCAACGAGTGCGGCCAATTCCCTTCTGGAACTGGGGCGGACATCAGAACCATTTCATCTTATGAGGGAAAACACGCTTTAAATCGGTGACAAAACACGTCACGCTGCTTCCAGGCACAACGTTAAATTGCAAATGGAGAAAAAAGCGATGTGACTTAACAAGATGAATATGGCTGCAGTCCCATAGGAAGATAAAAACACAGATGAGATCTCTTTAATATCTCAATTCTGTCTCCTAGACAGCGATGCGATTATATGGAGAGCAAACTTCTCAAAAATCAAAATAGACAATCCCATTCTTATATGGAATATTGCAGTGTTTTTACCATTATTATAAATGATGTATCCGTGCACATCATTATTGTGTTAATAATCTTGAATGAGAATAAGTTCCTCTTGCAGCATCTCTTCTCTGATGATGTGGGCGGGGCTATAACCTGTCACTCACATGAGATTAGCCAATAGCAAACCACAACCATCCAATCAATTCCTCACGGACAAAATTAAGCCCCGCCCACATTTCTTATTGTTCCTGAAGCGTTTCACTCGGATATACGATGAAGAAAAGACGAGCGCAACTTCCATTCCATGCCGACTTTAACAAACGAACAGCAACGACTGTTTAACATTCTCATCAATGAACTAGAGAAAGCCGAAGACGTTGACAACTAGAAAAAAAGGAAAGGTTGAGAGAAGTGCATTCATTTACATTTTCTCAACAACCGTCCTCAGTAACACTATTTTGTTTCGTCAATTTGAATTTGTTCGTTCACTAAATGTAAAATGACAGATTTCACGTTTTCAGTTAGTAATACAATAAATTGATCAATCATTTTGGTATCCGTATATTTAGTTTAGTTATATATAGTATAGATATCTGGACTATAAGGTTAAGGCTCGTTCAAACCAAGGATGATAACTATAACAATAACTATATAGCGTCAATATCGTTCTGTCGCTTTAAATGCTCGAGCTCGAGATCAGGATGGATTCTGATTGGCTGTTTTTATTGTTCATCCGCTGGAAAAAACCTTCTGAAAATAATTCCAACGATATGGTTTCTCTGTGCCATTATCTTTATAGTTAAGGTGTGAATCTTTATAGTTATTAAAGTTATCGTCCTTCGTGTGAACAGGCAACTTGCAAGTTGGCGTCGGACTGGGGGTAAAACCAGTACTGATCACCAGGGCCCCACGGGGAGAGAGGGCCCTTGAAGTCTGGAATTTATTTTATTTTACCTGGATATTTTCATTTCCTAATTAAATTTCATAATGAATGTCAGATGAAATGTAAAGTTAGTGTATTGGCTTGACTGACTGACTGACTGGTCCCACCCCTTGCTAATGCGCCAAATGGTTTAGTCCATCTGCACGCATTTAGTGCTGTAGAAATGTCTTTCTCAAAGAAAGCCAAATCAGGCCACCAAAAAAGAAAGGAAAGACAGGAGAAGGAAAGAATACAAAATGAGGGGAAACAATTGGTAACTGACTTCTTTTCAAAGAAAGGTGAGCACAAACTAGAACACGGAATATATAGTGCTAAACTGCTTGAATATCTCCGCGATTGTTAATGCTAAAAATGAACTGAGACGACCCATTGAAAGAGCAGAACGTATGAAGAGTTCAGATGCAAAAGCCTCTAAGTGCCATCTCAAATTTTTACCTATTAATTGTCATTTAAGTGAAATTACTGAACTTAAATATACGAGCTTGATCAAAATTATCATTCTAGAAGAAAATTTCAGATGGCACTTAGAGGCTTTTTCATCTGAACTCTTCATATACTTTCAGATGATAATTTGATTATACATGTAATCTGAGGTAAAGGCTAAATAAATAAACTGTTTGCATACAACACACCATTATAATAGCCTACATTGCTAAAAAAAAAGCCTATAATATCTAAAATTAGCAATAATTAGCAATTTTATAGCCTACATTGGGTGTTATATATATATATATATATATATATATATATATATATATATATATATATACAATATAAATATTGTAATATCATTTAGCTTAAACTTAGTAACCACAGTAAAGTAAGCTAGAGAATGGTGGGAAAGGAGGTTTGAAATGTGTGTCTAGACATATGCACACATGAGACATTATCAGGCTACTATAAGCATTACAGTTAATTGTTAATAGTTATTACCCTATAAACATCAAGGAGAGGCCATATTATTTTAGTTTTTATTATTTATTTTATCATAGGAAGATGGGGGCCCATCAGGACTGCCCTAAGCATAGGGCCCGGGATCTTGTGCACTATTTGCAACTCTATGTCTCTATTTATAATAACTCTCATTAGAGTATCAGTAGACTGTTAGGTGTTAGGGTTTGGGTTAGGAGAATAAGTTGACATGTAGTTGCAAAGTTACTTATAGTCAGTAGAATGTCTGTTGGGAAGCATCAAAATAAAGTGTTAAAAAAAATAAAAAAGAACTCCCCTAACAGTAACCGCATAATTTATTCATAGTGCAATGTATGAACTCATGAACCCTGAACATTGCAGCAATATTCAGCAAGATTCTTTTAGATGACTACCATTATGTTTGACTAGTTGGGAGTTTGATTGACAGGCGATCTGACCAATCATAATCCGCCGAATCCGCCATTTTTGTTACTGACGTCTTTCCATGGTTAAAACAACATTCCTTCTTATGTTCATTCATGTTTATTTGATGCTATAAATGAACTAGAAGGAAGAGATGATCGGTTGAGCGATCTGTCAGACACATTAAAGAGCCACAGAACAGTATTTATTGTTTAAATTTCGTTAAAAACAACCAAGTTGAGACTTTGTTTCATATCATAAGTAAGCTGGTCTGTCCTGTCTCAGTGTGTTGTCAGTGTCCTCTCTCCTCCACGATGTGTGTTTCTCTGCGTTGTGTGTGAGAGAGGCGTGGCTTGTCGGACATAGCAACAGTAACTAAGGGGGGCGGGTCTTTGCGAACGGTCAATTCTGTTGGTCTAACATGGATTTTTATGCATTTCATGATTTGTATGCATTTAATTAATTTGCAATTCTTAGTATATATAGTTTCTATTTTACAGTGCAACAATCAAATAGTTGATTCGTGAGTGTGAATTTAGAGACGCCACTTCAAGTTATATAATTATTCAATTCCATTCAATTCAAGTTCACTTGTATAGCGCTGTTTTACATATTCTGTCAAAGCAGCGTTATAGAAAACGCTTGTTTCAAATGATATAAATAATCTGTCAGCATGTTTGAGCCATCATCACTGAGGAGTTTAACCAGCAGAACAAAAATGACTTCAAATTCCTCTCGAATACCTTCAGCGAACGCAAGTTTGTGACCTCGCGTGTTGCTAGTTAAATATTGAACGGGGTGGCGTGGTTTTGTGTCGTAATGAACTCCCAAGGAGCTTCCAGCAGCGTTGGTTTCAAATTAATTTAACCTCCACTAATGAGTGGCCCTAACGACAGCAGCTCTTAAATAAATTACCATGCCTAAGGATGTCTAATTATTCCAAAGTGAGCGGATTCATTAGCAATTGAAGCCGTCAGAGAGGGAGCAGGTCGCTATGAATTAGAAGTAACGGGAGCATGTGTTGGTGTCTTAATCGTGACACGCCGCTCGCCCCCCCGCAGAATTAGCTGTAATTGTACCTTAATGAAATGTTCTTGTTTGATAACCGGTTAATTATGGAAGACAATAACTCGTGAGACCCGCTGACACGGGGAACGGGCTCAGACCCGGAGGGGAGAGGGAGATATCGTGCTGAAGGGAGACAGAAGATGTCAAAACTCTTTATTTCTGTGTGAATCTGAAGAACAGAGATGCCGCTGATAGTGACAGGATGAGAAACAACACAAGTTGAGTTTGATACGTTATTATCTAGAGCTGGACGATCCCACAGACCTTCCAGAAGAGCAAAGCCTGATAATTAATGAGGCCGACGCTCCGGTGACATTCCCACAAAAGAACAAGATCATTACACACACAAGCACAGGAAAACATGAAATCATGTCCGGGTCACATGACACACTCAGACTGCCAATCATCGTAATGCATTTGACTGCTAAAAAATACTGGAATTCAATTAACTTTATTTAAATCAGCATGAATAAAAGGTAATTAAACTATTGCTTCCTTGATATATAAACATTTTAAATATATTATATTAAATAATTTCAGTAACAAGAATTTGGAGGAGGGGGTGATCAATTTTGATGATAATCATAGCACAATAAAAAAAAAAATGTTAATTAATGAATTTATTTTATTATAAAATGTGAAGTGTGGGAGAAGTGTCCAGAAATAAATCTGGACATATTCTTGAGATGTATGCATAAAGAATATTCATGATAATAATGTTTCAATGCAAACAAATGGGTAATGGTTAATCTTTATTTAAAAAAAAAAAAAAGTTTTAAATAAAATATGGGAAAAAAAGACAAAAAAACTTCTTGAGATTTATGCATAAAATACAAAGTAAAATATCTAAAATAAATAAATAATAATAATACTAAAATAAAATTAAATAATGGGGGGTGGGGGGGATCATAAATCTCCATGATAATGTTATTTTTTTATTTTTTTATTTAAGTTTATTTGAATAGGGACAAGTATGTTACATAAGCTCATGTTACATACTACAACATTTTAGCCGAAGCTAATTCTCAATGTTACAATGCAAAAAGTGGTAATGTTTATTTAAAATATTTTTTTATTTTTTTTTGATGAAATATGAAGTACGTGCCTAGAATATATCTGGAAATGTTCTTGAGATTTAGTGAAAAAAAGTTAAAAAATAAACACACACACACACACACACACACACACACACACACACACACACACATATATATATATATATATATATATATATATATATATATATATATATATATATATATATATATATATATATATATATATATATATATATATATATATATATATAATAAATCCAAAACATAAACTGTAAAAAGCCAGTGGGCCGTGTTTGTGTGTGTGCAGAAGAGCAGAGCCGCTCTTTAATGAACGGGGTGTGACTGGAGCTCTGGAGCTTCTCTAAGCAGTAAATAAATGTTAGGGAATGAGGGCTTATTGCCTGCGGTTGAGAGGGCGGCTGGAATTATGCCTGTTCAGTCACCGCGGTTCTACATCATTTAACATATTCATCATTCACATGACTGACAGGTCAGGGCCATCACTAAAAGAAATGACAGTCATCTATTGGAGCAGAGGCCTATCAATCATCCACTAATGGCCCTATCAGAGCCGCGGCTCGTGACTCCTCCCACTCCGCTCTCGTCACACAATACTGCGCTTTGAGGATGGGAAACATAATGTTGTGCAAGATTAATATGAGCACTGAAGCTCATCGCATACACCCTTAGAAAAAATACTGGAATTCAATTAACTTTATTTAAATCAGCATACAGAAAAGGTAATTAAACCATTGCTTCCATTATATATAAACATTTCTACTTTTAATACAATTCTTCACATTACAGGGTGCTAAATTTGAATGGTAATATCACAATGCAAAAAAAAAAAAAATAGTTATTCATTATTTAAAATGTTGTTTTTTTTTATTAAGTTTGAAGTGTGGGAGAAGTGTCCACAAATATATCTGGACATATTTATGCATAAAAAAGTGTACAAATTTCCATAATAATGGGGAATGTAAAGCCTATTTTGAAAAAAAGTAACTAAAACAGAAACTAAATTTAGCAAATAACTTCAATAAAATGGCAAGTAACACACTGAATTAATTCATTATTGGATTGACGGATGGATAATAGATGCATGAACATGCTGTCCGGTTAGGCGGCTCACGAGGGATTGAAACAGAGCCGAAGTGTAAAACTTTGCCTTTCCACGCGTCCAGTTGGGCCAAACGTTAGTAGCAGGTGATGATCTCACCGAAAGATGACATAACCAGCGCTAATCAGCGAATTAAACGCACCTCAGGGACACATGACCTCATCAGCTCCGGCGACACAGAACAGATGCGTCGAGTCACGAAGAAACAATCCCTTCCCAACTGAGAGAAAGAGTCACCTTGTTATCCCAGTAAATAAACACAACAAACAGACGCCGCCGCCCAAGGACAAGCCTTATTATGCTAGGAATTTGTGAAGAAAAACCAAACCAAGCCTGGAGTTTTCCAGCGAACGAAGGGTTAAAATGCACAAACAATAACATTTGTGAGAGCAGATGTCCTTGAGGGGGAATTGAAGGGCGCCGGGTGATGGCTAATCTCGTATTCTCAGCATGATCGAATCACCAGGCAACAGATATAAATAAAAAGAGCCCAGGAAATGAGGAATTCACATTCAAGGGTGTCAGCAGCAAAATGAAGATTCATGGTGAAGAGGGGAGAGTGAAGGAGGCAAAAATTAACTGCAAATAAAAGGACACAGCAGCTCTCAGAGAAAGAGAAGAGGAGAGCGAGCGAGAGAATATCAGTCGTGAGCGCGCTCTCTCTGTCACGGAGGCAGGTGCTCTTATTTGACATGCAA
>NC_139973.1:1887500-1997500 GCF_963993115.1 Abramis brama | reverse complement strand
TTGGGCTTCATCATGTCAGAGGAGGGCCGCTTCTCTCCTGCGATCTGAAGAGGAAGAGAGAGAACACGAGTCAGTCGGGATACATTTACTCGAGTCAACAAGACTGAAGCTCAAATGCAAAAACTCTTGTGCACAAATAGTCAATGTTTCAATGTTGCATTTAGACAAACAAAGACTAAGATATACAGTCAAACCAAAAATTATTCAGACACCTTCAGCATTTCTCACATTATCACAGTTTATTCGCTATAGTTTAGAAAATGGTAATAAAATATGAGCAGAACTCAGTTGATATTTGACTGGTTTTGTCCGTCCTTCTGTTAGACTGTCTCACACATGAATTATGTTGAATATCTGTCAGCTGTTAAATTTAACTACACAATTAGATAATACCAGTTTAGCTCAACCAATCACCAAGCAATGCTTCATTTTGTTCAGTCTGTGTGTAAAAAGAGCATTAGCAATTAAAGAAAAAACACTTCAGCAAAACATGATCAGATCAAAGTGTCTGAGTAATATTTGGTCCCAAATTTGTATAAATGTTACTGGTAGTTGCTGTATGAAGAATTATTGGGTAAAATATTTCACAGTTTACTTATTTTGCTCTCCTCACTTACATTAATAAACTATAGTGTCCTGCACACACACTAGTAAAACAATATCAAAAATTATATCTGGTGTCGGAATAATTTTTGGTTTGACTGTACAAAGACAGTGCACTCATATTACTTAAGAATTGGGAAAAGTGCATTGCGCAATATGGCAAAATAAGTCCCGCCTTCTACCTAAAATAGCCAATCAGCAATTGATAAAGTCTTTCCTTGCTACAAATCAGTGCTGGAATCATTCTAGTTCAGTTTCCTTGAAGAGCAAAGAATGAAAATGAAATATTGAATGCATGTGTAGTTTGTTGATATCTAAGAGTTCTTCAAGTGCATCTACATCTCCCAGCATGCACTGCTGTTCCAGTCACATGCATGTTTGGCGACGCAAATGCGGGTTGTCTTTTATCTGCAAACATCATGAAATAAAAATGGGATGCACTGGATTCCAGAATGCTTTCAGTCAAGCGCCAGCGCTGTAATCTACTCTGACAGTTCATGGACTCTCTTCTGAGCGCTCAAACATTGCGGCTGAAATTGATTTCTTAATGCAGAGAGTCCAGCAGACGTTGTTAATATCCCATTTGAATCAGTGCTGCATCATCTCATGTCTGATGCACACTAATATGCATTTCTTCATCTAAAACCACTGTGCATTTAAAATAGAAACACAATTCCATTATTTAAATGAGTAGAAATGAGGATACGGACAGAGAGAGAGAGAGAGATAGAAATAAAGAATGATGAACAATACATCTTTGTCTTTAACAGGAGCGAAAACACAGAAGAGTTAAAGCAAACGAGTGAACGAGGTTTCTAGGGCAGAACTTGATGGTTAGATAACATCATTCTCTCTCATCAGCGTTTTCAATGTACCAAAAAAGAGAAACTAATTTGAAGAGAGAGGAAATGTAGCGTGAATCACTGGCTGATGCTCCATTAAAGCAGACCGCGGTAAAATCTCCATTCACGACTGACTTTACATGTGATTTACATGATGATGATCACGCAAAACAACATTAGTGCCATTAGACAGAGTCTGAACGAGTCTTCAAGATCAAATGAAATCATAAACTAGCACGTGATAACTCAGAAACAATTGATTTTTGTTTTAATGTGAAAAAAACAAACATGAAATATTATATATATATAATATTAAGTAAATATTAAGTAAATACTAAAGACATACATATAATATATATTCAAATTATATAATTAAGTTTTATTATGCAATCTTATATATATAATTAAGTATAAGTTATTGTATATAGTGTTTTGAAATTATGAAAAAGTAAATATTAAAGACTATTCTAATATAGTATTATATTAATACTATTATTACATAAATATACATATACATATATATATACATATATATTATATAAAAATAAAATGAAAAAAGTGAATGAAAATATTAAAAAGTAATCACTAAAGACTAGACCTTTATAATACTATAGAAGTAGTCTTAAAAAAAAATATATATATATATATATATATATATATATATATATATATATATATAATTTTCTTTTTTTATTATATTATTAAAAGTTTTATGTAGTTTTTTTGAAATTATGAAGAAAAGAAAATATTAAAAAAGTAAATATTCTTTTACATTATATTATTATTATTATTATATATACTACTATATTATTATTTAATAATATATATATATATATATATATATATATATATATATAAATAAAAAAAAAAAATATATATATATATATATATATTAATATTAATATTTTATGTTATTTAAAGTTAACTTAAAATAATTAATTGAACTTAAATTTTAGTTCAATAAATTGTTCTGCAAAATAAGACTCAACTTCCAACAGGAACTACATCAGCACAGAAAATAAACAATTTCATGTCCAAAACTATGTTTTCAATATGAATCAATATGAATAAAATTTCATACCAAAAATATTCATATGTGATTTGGCAAGAGCATATGTCTCTCTCCGAACTGTCGAAAACGCAGAGTGAGGTTTTGATTTGAATCAAGTCCAAACATGTTGTCAGTCCAATGTTTCTTTGGATAGTGAATATGTTGAGTATGTACAGTAGTTCAGTGCACTCGTTCTCATACTTTACATGAATACTGTGGCGATAACAAACCTCAGAAATGTTTATGAAGTTCGTCAACGCTGCTTTATCAAATGCAGTGTGCGCTCTCAGTGTTCTGCTTTGAGTTTGATGTGAAAGCGAGTTTGCGTGCGTGAGAGTAACACGATAGAGAGTTTTTATACACTAGTAGTATGTGCATGATTGTACGTGTTTTCGCATACTCCACATTCAAACGTGTCTCATATGTGTATGCATGTGCATGTCCACACGCGTGACTCGTATGTGCACAGCTGCATATTTCCAAACTAAACACTCCTGGATTCAATTAATGTGCAAAAACACACACATTCACACGTGCATGGATATACACAGCATATGTCAATTACACACACAGGTAATGCATTCTGGGAAAAGATTGGAATCAGGCCTCTAAATGCTTCAGATTTATATACATTTAATTTGATTAAGCGTAAACAATCACACATGTCCTCCATAAGCGCAACGGCACATTCCAGAGGAAAATTAAACGCAGGATGAATGTGTTTGTGTCAGTGTCACAGAGTTTAAATGCATTAGCGTGTGTTTGTATGTGTCGAGGAGCGGCGGAGGAAATACCACTGGGAATGAAATGTGCTAATTGTTGCCTTTGTCCAGACGGCATTATTATTAAAATCCACCAGGATTGAACCAACAATACCGGCCGACTGAAAGACTTCTGACTTATTTTGACTGGCAACAGAGTGGCTTTAGATCTACTCGGACCAGGTGTAATTGCACCGGGCTTTGTGCTGCATTGGGCCGGACTCTTCCATAAGCTCGCTGAAGAACAATGCAATTTAAACATCATGTAAGTTAATTCACTCTTTGTATTCTCCAATCCAATTAAGCATGCAGCGTTGCGATAATGAGGGATTTCGAGCTGCCTGCGCATTACATGCAACATTCAAATTAAATTCAAACTGACACTTCCAATAAAAGGAGAGGATGACGGACAAGCAGGAGTAATTGGTTTTCTGGGACAATGAAAATGAAAAGAAGGATAGTGAGAGAGAGAGAGAGAGAGAGAGAGAGAGAGAGAAACATGTTTTTGCCAGCAAATCACAGTGAACAAAAGACGTCAAGATGTGAAGTTAAAATGCAGAGATTTGTAAACACTATTGAGACACACGGAAAACATTCACACTGAAGTTGCTTTTAAATAAAGAGAGGAAATTATTCTCAAAGCTCTCGTCTGCCATTTATGCTCCTTTATAACGCGCAACAGATGGCTCCGGAAGTCAGAATCACATTCATTATTTTCCATAATATATAAACCTTTCAGACCTGCCATGAGCTCTGAGGTCATTCACTGATGATTTATGATTCTTTAGCCAAAAAAAATTAATAATTATAATAATATTTTTTTTGGGGCCGTGCAACACTTTGAGGGTCTGCAAGATTTTTTCATGTTTTTGAAAGAAGTCTCTTCTGCTCACCAAGGATGCATTTATTTGATCAAAAATACAGAAAAAATTGTGAAATATTATTAGAATTAAAAACAGCTGTTGTCTATGTGAATATATAGTAAAGTGTAATTTATATCCTGTGTATGTCCAGCATCATTACTCCAGTCTTCAGTGTCACATGATCCTTCAGAAATCATTCTAATATGATGATTTGATGCTCGAGAAACATTTCTGATTATTATCACTTTTGAAACCCTGATTTATTTTATTTTTCAGGATTCTTTGATGAATAGAAAGTTCAAAAGAACAGCATTTATTCACATTTATATGTTTACTGTCACTTTTGAGCAACTGAATGTGTTTATGCAGAATAAAAGTATTCATTTCAAACTTTAAACTTTTAAAATCTAGAGTAAATCTTAAAATCATTGATTACAAATCGATGGTCATCACTAATGCTTTACAATAAGCTAATGCAATGAACTAACGATAATTTTACAGCATGCATTAATCTCAGTTAATAGCAATTTCTGCATATATTTTTAACATTTCAAGGTGTATAAATTAATATTGCTTATTTTAAGCAAGCATAAGTTAACTAAGAAGAACATGTTTATGATACATAATGCATTAAGAAATGGGTTACACTTTATTTTAAGGTGTCTTTGTTACAGTGTAATCATATATTTTAAGTACTGAGTAATATTAAGCAGCTACATGTAGGATAGGCTTATGATTTGGTTGAGGGTTAGTTGCATGTAATTATGCATAATTTACTGTTACTACTATGGTAAGTACATGTAACATACATAACAAGGACACTGTAAAATAAAGTGTTACCAAGAAATGTTATTGTAAAGTCTTTCTAAGGAGAAAATGCATGAGGAAGAATAAGTCGGCGCTGCATTCTACTGTTAAATAACGTGCAACTTCATGCCGATCGCTCTGTGAAACGCCAGATCTTTGCAGGAAACGTTGATGTACCTTTGAGTGGTACTTCGCTTCCTCTTCCTGGGCGGAGCTTGAGGGGGAGGGCGTGGCTGACTGACTTCCTGGCGATGATGGGGAACCGTGAGTAAAGGAGCCTTGGCCAATCTGAGAGCTGAGCTGGGACAGGGCGCTCATGGGGTGGGGCAGTATCCGGGCAGATCTGTTTAGCATGGGGCTGTGGTGGGCACGGGGGTAATAACTGCCCGCTTGCCCCGCAAACGCCGGCATCTAGGGTGAGAGAAGAAGACCAGACTTTACTACGAGTAATTTTGAAAAGAAATAACCAATTGAGGCCGGTTCGCCTTTAGTCTTTTCTCTTCTACAGAGACCCTTTAAAAAGATGTTCGCTTCTTCCCTCACCCTTTGAAGCAGACGTCTGATTATTGGTGTCTTGTTAAGGTTAAGGAAAGTTAATTCTATGATGACTACAAAACAAAGCTCTTATCAATGCATTAAACTAATTAAAGGAGGCCGTAGATATACGACGCTATGCAAAATTGCAATGCAACTGAACCCTGGGGTTTTGAAAGTGTCCTTTCATAGTTTCAGCCTGACTTATAACATAAACAGATTAGAGAGTGATCTAGATAGATAAGCATCATTTACTGTAAGTCATCAACCGCACTTCTCTCAGCATGAATTTCAAAGCTACTTCAGAAAGCCACAACGCCATTGGCGCTCAACCCGGAAGAATCCCAAAGCAACCACATTAATGACTTGACACTTAAAAACAACAGTAAGAATTCACCACATAAGACATAAATCATACATGCACAAACAATTGAGTAAATAACCACATACACAGTAATGCATATACAACTACTGTATATACAGAAGAGCGAATTGTGGTCGAAATGTGATTTGCATGGTGCAATTCTCCATTTTGCAACTATACATTAAAATTTTAATGTATTTTAGTGCATTTTGCACTTGGTTAAACCTGATTGTGGTTTATAAGATGCTAAAATACTGTGCAAATGATGCAACTCTTTATTTTATATACATTAGTACATTTATACCATGCAAAAAAAAAGATACAAATCCTCTTTTTCAAACCAGGCATTGCTAAATTAAGTTAGTTAGTTAATTTGCTAAAAAACGCAACGGTTCTAATTTCCCTCAAATCACAGAATCCTCTCAAACTGAGCATCTGTAACTCTTGTATTTTAATATTTCACCATGTTTCATTTCCGTGGCTGCTCTTCAAAAAGCATCTCATCAGGAGATGTGAGCGGATGTCGACGGCAGGACGGCGAACGGATGTATTCATTTACACATAAATGGGAATACTTAGCCAGCCACGAATCAAAAAGAAAGAGAAATAGAGAAAGTTGATGAACTTGCATTTATTAGCTCCATGCAACATTCACGAGTTGAGCTGAATTAAACATCAACTGTGTGCTTTTAAAATGATTCATGAAGTCAGAGAGGTCTGGGCAGAGTAAACATTACCGTAACGGCTGTGATCTTAGCGAGGGCTTGTAATAGTGCTAATTAACCTCTCAAGACTTGCTAATAGATGAAATTTAAAATGAAAGAGCAAGAAAAATGCACAAAGTCCACAAACGCAGGGGGTGCGAGCAGCTCTCAGTTGAATTAGCCTGGAAATATACAGGACATCCTACTAAAGTGTCGGTACAAAAGCAGACCTGAAACAAAGGCTTTCCTCATTTAGACGTTTCAGATCTCGAATACTCAACAGCCCCTCCAAAAGCGGCCCAAACACAACCTCCAACCTCAAATCAAATTTCAGCAACACCATTAGTTCAATTTTCAAATGCAGCGAAATAGCTTTAATGTTGGGGAGAGAGAGAGAGAGAGAGAGAATCCATTAATTTTCCATTTTCCGTGGAGTTGCTCTTTAAGGGCTTTCACAAACCAAGAAGCATTGAAAAACCAATTAATCAAACATGAATGGCCTATCATAGCGACGGCAACCCCATTTCCATAGCAACCGCTGCCGGCCAAGAGCATCACCCTCTTCTTTAATCTGGGCGCACAACACAGAGAGAGAGAGAGAAAGAGAGAGAGAATGAGAGAGAGAGAGAGTGCAATGGGCTCACTGTGAGAGAGAGAGAGAGAGAATGAGAGAGAGAGAGAGAGAGAGAGAGGCTAATGGGCTCACTGAGCGAATTTTCATATTACGGCCCAATTCTGTGATTGGAACCTTTGTTGGGACAAAAGGTACCGGGACGACTCCGCAGTCAGCCGCGAAAACCACCAATCTATCATAGTCTATTCTCTCTCTCTCTCTCGCTGAATAATTTATGGTATTTGTTTCCAAAGCATCATTGCAGCACCCTCGTCCCGTTTGAAATTCTGAATATCATTTCAATAGTGTTGACTCGAATTACTGGCCCATTTCTCGCTGAGAAAAGGCTGTGCAAAAAAAATATAATACAATGAGAAAAATGCACACGATTAACTGTGTTTTATCTCTCTTTCTGTTTAGGGACCTGCCAAATACACAACCAGATGAAATTCTCAGGAAAGCTCAACAAAATAACCATTTGCATAGATTAGAGCTGCACTATTCTGTATAAATTGCTATTTTTATTTATTTATTTTGCTTCAAACGTCCTCCCACAATTCTGAACCGACAACTAAACAAATGTTATTTACTAGAGGTTCTGACAAAATTGCTGCAGTCTATTTAAAATGTTTAATTACTCTGAGTAAAAATAGGATTGAGTGATTGATTCAATGACTCACTCATAAATAATTCATTTGTTTCATTACTGGATGAATCAGCGTTTTTTAAACAAATCTCTTGAATGATTGATTCAATGACTCACTCATAAATACTTCACTTGTTTCATTACTGGATGAATCAGCATTTTTGAACGAATCTCTTGAATGAATGATTCAATGACTCACTCATAAATACTTCACTTGTTTCATTACTGGATGAATCAGCATTTTTGAACGAATCTCTTGAATGAATGATTCAATGACTCACTCATAAATACTTCACTTGTTTCATTACTGGATGAATCAGCGTTTTTTGAACGAATCTCTTGATTGAATGATTGAATGACTCACTCATAAATACTTCACTTGTTTCATTACTGGATGAATCAGCGTTTTTTGAACGAATCTCTAGAATTTGCATTTTAACAGTCACTTGTCGCCACCTACTGGTGTAATGATGTAATGATACAATCGTTTATTTGAAGCACCATGTTACTTTCAAAAGGTGATTTACTATATTTTGATCACTACCGTAGACATCAGTGTTTACATCTGAACTATAACCTTTTATCCCAGTACTTCTGTGATAATTTGAATTATTGTAACATAGAAATAATGAATTACCTTAGTAAAAGTATTTTCAAATCAAAATAAAGCATTTTTAGTTTAGTTCATTGGTAACACTTTACAATAAGGTTCTGTTCATTAACATTAGTTAAATACATGTGCTTATATGAACTAACAATTAAAAATGCTTCTGTTCACACCAAGAACGATAACTATAACGATTAATAAATCAGCGTTCGGTTTATACGAAGCGCTGCAGTTTTGTCGTCTGTCGCTTTAAATGCTCGAGCTCTTAAAAGCAGGATTGATTCTGATTGGCTGTCAGAGTTTTAATTATTCATCAGCTGGAAAAATCTTTCTGAAAGTGATTTCGACTATATCGTTTCTCTGTGCCGTTTTTGTGGTGTGGATCTATATCGTCATTGTTAAAGTTATCGTTCTTGGTGTGAACGGCGCTTAAAACATTTATAAATCTTAGTTAGTGTTAATTAATGTCAACTAATACATTGACTAGTATCTGTAAAGATAATTTAATGGACCTGAGCTAACATGAACTATCAATGTTTGATAGTCAGCAGTTGTGCTTTTATTACACTAACTAACATCAATAAAGACACTATAGCACATGCATTAACTAATGTTAAATAACAGCTTTATTACAACAACAAATACACATAGATCAAACTCAGATCTGTAGAAAAGGATATATTAAAAAACATGCATGGAAAGAGATGTTTTCATCAGTATTTACTGTCCTTTAAACAGAGTCTACTGTACCGTTTCATCTCTTATTTTAACATTAGACTTTTATTATTTTCTACAGCCATTGCTCTCACATTTCACATTAAAATAAGCAATTCTAAGCGAACGAAATCGGCAAACGAGCGAGTGTTTTGTGAGAGCGTGGCCGGCCCTGTTATTCCAAACCACATTTGCTTTCAATTTATTTGGAGTCACGGTTATAATCAAAAGAATAAAGACGTGCACCTTCAGCAAACGACTTCTCTCTTTACTGTCAATTTAGACAAAGCAGTCGGCGTGAATTGTTAAACAAACAATATATTGTCTGCTGGCTGCTTACTGCACATTTAGATGACATATTGAATATTTGTTTGCAATGCTGTCTGTTTGCAGAGAGACAGCGTTTTGAGAGAGAGAGAGAGAGAGAGAGAGACTGATCAATAAGGGAGAGTGAAAGAGAAAACCGCTCTGCTCTCTCTAATAGTCATGTGTTCAGGCTATATAAAGCTGGCTGGATGGCTGTACAAACATCATGAAACAGACTCACAAAGGTTAGTGGTTGCCATAGGTACTGTATGCTAATTGCTAAATAGTATAAACCTTGATGGGGGGGGGATGGTGTCTGGTTACGGCTCAGACTGAGATATCATATTCATAGACACGAATGATTTACAGTGCATTGCGTATGAATTTCTAAGGCCTCTAAATGATCAACATGATCAAGAACATGTCGCACTCAATCTCCTCCAGTGCTTCTGTCTCTGATCGACAGTTCAGACTGTTTAAAGTCTTTCAGTTTAATTGTACTTCAGCTCGTGCTTCACGTGTCTTTATGATCTGAAATCTGCACTTATTTTTATCAAGTTAATGTAAGAATAACTGGACTGAAACAACTTCGGTTTTCTTGATTATCAATCATCATTTTTGGGGGGAAAAATCATGAGTATCAAATATGATCATCAGGCTTCTGAGGAAGGTTTATTTGTTCATCTCTCAATCATCATTGAATTGCATTGTTTTAAAACTACAGAGCTTTGATCATAAACTAAGCATTTAAATATAATCTTACCAAGACATATTATTGAGTGCATTTTATGTAAGTATCTGCTATACTGTTATAAACATTGATCTTTTGATCTTACTTTTTGTCCATATGAATAAATTGAATATTTTTGCTCTGAATATAATTGAGCTGTTTTTTTCCTCCATATTCTCACTATATCAGACTATATGAGCCATAAAAGCCTAATGCATAAAATATGATACAAACAAATATGCTTTTTGTCTTAAGGTTCAATAAAAGATTCCATTTAAAAAAAAAATAGATTTTTCTCACTATTATTATTTCATGTCAGGCTTAAGTTTTTCTCACTTTAGCGAATAATTTTCTTGTTTTAAACCACAATTATTTTTTTTCAATTTCTCTGGTAGCAACACTTAATATTTAATGTCACTGGAAAACAACACTGGAAAAAAAAACTGATTAAGAAAAAGTTTTTTTGCAACGGAAAGCATTTAAGACACGTTCCACACCCTGACCGCCAATTCACAGAACGTTCTGTTCATTCAGCGGAGAAACTTCATTTCCTGTTCCTCTGTTGTGTCTTGAGTTCTTTGAACTCGCTGTTCATCACAGCCAAATAACAACCGCCATCCAATAATGAGCTTCGCATCGAGCGTGTGTGATATCTGAACGCTATTGTCTGCGAATCCGACCTCAACCCAGGCTGAAGAGATGCTTGTAATGAATCTGAGGGCATATATCGACAAATGATATTCATAAGTATGCATACTCTTCTGCCATTGAATACAGTAGATCATCTGGATGCGTCATGTGTCCGAAAATGTAATAGGATCCAGAAAGTTGTACAGTATTTTTTACATGAATTATCATGCATTGCCAGTATAACCACCTGACATAAATAACTACACCAGAATAATCATACTGTATATGTGTTGCTTCATATGACAATTGTTCAGGCCACATGATAATTCAGTTATATTAAGTTTCTGTGTTCAGAATAGACACTTCTGCAGTTTGCATGCGGATGGCCTACTTAATTTGCAGTACGCCACAAGAGCACACTGTATACCGTATCCCACAATGCAATGTGCTCAACTTGACCCCTCCATTCCTAATGCAACAAATAAATCCCAAGTAATTCCTGCAGTGATGTTTCCGACTTTATTAGATTATGCAAAAATAGTAAATATTGCAATAGTGCATTCTGAACACAGCCAATGAGAGTGAATCTAGGCCACTGGTGCACAACTAGTGGGTCACAACCCTAAAATGGGTCACAGGTCTGACAGCAAGAGGAAAAAAGTGCAAAATGCAACTAACCAAAATAGACACTTAGTTGTTAACGGCAAAGATAAAACTTAAATATTTTCAAATTTCACGTTTTTATTTGTGCAATTCACTAGCAATCTCTGTGTGAAAAGGGTTTCTACAAACAATTTTTGTTAATGCATTGCATTTCACTGTGGGACTGTATTGTTGTTATATAGTTGTTAATGCCAAAGATCATGCATCCAGTCAAACTTAAAATATTGTCAAATTTCACCGTTTTATTTGTGAAATACACTAGCAATCTCTGAGTCAAAATGGTTTCTGCATATTTTTTTTTTAATGCATTTCACCGTGGGACCGTATTGTAAGTGATTCTGGTGCCCAGTGTAAAACGAGTCTGACAGCTAGAGAGAAAAAGTGCAAAATGCAACTAACCAAAATAGACACTTAGTTGTAAACGCCAAAGATAAAACTTAAAATATTTTCGAATTTCACGTTTTTATTTGTGCAATTCACTAGCAATCTCTGTGTGAAAAGGGTTTCTACACCAATTTTTGTTAATGCATTGCATTTCACTGTGGGACTGTATTGTTGTTATATAGTTGTTAATGCCAAAGATCATGTGTCCAGTCAAACTAAACATATTTTAAAATTTCATGTTTTATTTGTGAAATTCACTAGCAATCTCCGTGTGCAATCAACACCAATGCATTTTTTTTAATGCATTGCATTTCACCGCAGAACCGTATTGTAAGTGATTCTGTGTTGTATTCAGTACAGTTTTGTTCAGTATTGTAAGTGATTCTGATGCCCAGTGTAAAGCGAGTCCCGAAGCACAAGGCATGATGGGTAAGCGATCTCTCTCGCCCGCTGCCTCTGATTGAAGACATCTTGTTGGGAGTGATGGCTCACTCCACGCAGGTTCACAGTTGCTATTGTAAAATCACAGAGCGGTTAATTGAAACAAATGACTATAATAATAGAACATTATCCCGGCAGGCTCGCGGCCATGGCAGCTTTAATTAGCCGAGCGTCGGAGACGGATCTCTCGTGCTGGAGCCGTAAACACGCGGGCGGGGGGGAATCTCATCGAGATCTGCCCTCACCGCGACTCCTCGTTCGCCTCGAGGGCAGAACATGAAACCCAGCACATCTCGTTCTCTGAGTCTCTCGCCCGATGCCCGTGGGGGTCATTTACAACAACGCTCCGGGTGCTAATAAGGCGGCCAATTTATAAATCAAGCGCTGGTTAAATCTGTAAGCAAACGCAACCTGTCCTCCCCGAAGACGTGCGAGTTTCATCTCTGAGAGCCCGTGGAAATGAAAGACGGTTACAAAGCGCTTGTCTTTGAACTCCGAGCTAAAGTAAAACCTCAACGCACCACATCACAGAGCGGCTCCATTCACAACACACACTCACACACAGATCACAGATCACAGATCAGCACGGGCTTTCCATGCCTCATTCATCAGCTGTTATCAGCTTTACCTCAGAGATCTCACACAACCTGCTCTCACAATGCATTACAGCTCTGTGCTCTATAGCCTACTATTGACTGCTTTTATTGGTCGAAACTTAAAGTATTTTCAAATTTCATGTTTTTATTTGTGAAATTCACTTGCAATCTCTGTGTGACCCGAACACCAATGCATTTTTTTTGAAGAACTCAAAGAACTAAACATATTTCAAAAGTTTGGGTTTTCATTTTGTTTTTGTCTTTTATGCTCACCAAGGCTGGATTTATGTGATCAAAAATACAGTAAAAATTTTGAAATATTATTACAATTCAAAATAGCTGTTTTCTATGTGAATATATTGTGAAATGTAATTTATTCATGCGATCAAAGCTGAATTTTCAGCATCATTACTCCAGTCTTCAGTGTCACATGATCCTTCAGAAATCATTCTAATATGATAATTAGATGATCAAGAAACACTGTGAAACCTTTTTTTTCTTCAGGAATCTTAAGAACAGCATTTCATTGAAATAGAATTGTCTGTTTCAGAATTACATGAAAACTAAAATTTTGCATGAAGCTGATATGATTTTATGCAAACATTCTGGCAACCTCAGAGATGATAAACACTCACTGTTAAGCACATAAAATCCATCAATAAGTCAAAATTCCTATGAAAATAAACCCTGTTTAGCAAGACGTGTGTGTAAAACATCCTTATAATTGTTCTCCTAGTGAATAAATGCAAACGATGCTTGTTTTAACGGTTGACAATCAATCACATACGCTGATAGAACTGAAATGTTGTTGTCAAATAATCTGAAGTCCGAGGGTTTCCAGTATCCAATCTCTGAATGAACTGAAAACCACAGAAATCCAATTCAGTTTTCACAAGGTCTTTATGTTAGGAGGAGGAGGAGACTGGAGGCAACAATTGAAATAATTTGATTGGGCCTTTATTTCATGGCTGGGACAGTTTTATTGCATCATATTCCAATTCAATTAGCTGGGATGTAAATCTGAGGGGCGACGAGAAGCGTTTCGCCTCTAAAAGACTAGCAGGGTCTTTCTACGTGTTCATTACCGCCACGACTGCACCACGCATGCACGTGTGTTCATCCGAAACAACAACAAATTCACTTTCATGCATTCATTTTAATTAAATGTAATGCGGTTTCGCTCAGTACATCTTTAAAATGTGACCAAGATGGGAGGAAAAACAAACAAACAAACAAACAAACAAGCTAACAAACAAACAAGCTAACAAACAAACAAGCTAACAAACAAAGGCTTTAGCAGAGACGCTTAGTTGCATGTTCACAACGGTTATGTGTGTGTGTGTGTGTGTGTGTGTAATGAGGCTAACACTATAAACCTACAGAACGGTCAGTGGTTTACTGTCTCAGCGGGACACAACACAGGCTTCGTCTGTAATCACAGCTGATAAACCATACCAGGCTTATTGTACAATGAAGAGATGTGAAGACAGTCAGACAGTGTGTAAAGACCGATCACAGGACGTCTGATCTAAAACAGCAATACTGAGAGATTCTTCTGGACAAAATCTAATGAGAGACCAATCCCAGAATGCACTGCACAGAACACGAGAAAACTCTTGATCGTACACATGTTTGTATTTCATTCAGTATTGGATTCTTTCAATAGTTGAATACTAATAGTAGTTCATAATACACTGAAAAAAATCATTCGTTGAATTTAATCAATTTTTTTTTTTATGGTAAGTGGTTGCACACAATTGATTTTAGCTACATTTAAACAAATGCATTAAGTTGAACTAAAATTGAATCATTTTTTTCAGTGTAATTTAATACTAACTATCTCTAATATGTGTGTGTGTGTATTATGTAGTGTTGTTAGTGTTAACTAAAATTAAGATTCAATATTCAAATTATTTTCTGAAATTGAATTATATCTGAAATAAATGAGCTAAACTTAAAACGCTTAAAAAACTAACTGAAATAAGTTGAACTACTAAAATGACTAAAACGTTTTAAAAAAATGATGTAAAGAAATAATAATAACAATGGCAAAAGCACTTACTAAAATAAAAACTGAAAATATAAAAATAAAAAGCTAATGCAAAACAAACCGTATTTTTTTAAGAAAAATATTTTAGTAAAAATGTGAAATCTAAATGTAAATTAATATAGAAAATAATAATTGAACTTCGATAATTTTTAAAATAAAATTGGTGTAAATTAAAAGTATTTAAATTTAAATTGAAAAAGAACAATAATTTTAATGCTAAATGTAAAATAATTAAAATATAAAATAATTTTGAGGTCATGACAACTGTGTATCATACTGTTTGAAATGTTCATCATGGAATAATGCCTAGTGTTTTAAAAAAAATAGTATGCAGTATGCAGTGTGGAGTTTGCAGTGTGTAGTATGCAGTGTACACTGTGTAGTATGCAGTGCGCTAGTATTCCATTCTGAACATGAGCTGCAAGAGCTGATGCGAAGGCCTGAGACAGCAATTATAAAGCACTATGCGAATGAGCCCTTAGCAGGCAGCTGCCTATTTAGACAGCAAGGCAGCGCACTAGGTTTTGGAACGGAGCGTATATATTTCCCGACCTCATCTTGTTTGGGCTGAAGTCTGAGTTTGACATGACAGCTCTGAAATGGCTTTTGGAAGAAGAGAGACGGCCGTATCAACACATGGAACAGGCAGAAAGACAGAACATTTCTACTACATCTAATGAGAAAAGAAGCCTGGAGGCAGAAGCCATGCACACACACACACACACACACACACACACACACTCTCAGCGGGGTGTCACAGCAACAATTAGGTTCATTTAAGGATGATTAGTAAGTGTGTTAACTCTTCACACATGCTCGGCACGTGTGTGTGACAGCGGAGCGGCTCCAAGCGCTGCTAGCTCAGATCATCTTCACAGTTCTTTATGTTTTATATATCTGTGCTGGAGACTCTGAGACGTCAGCTGACTTCAACTAAACGGACAGATGCCACTGAAGCTGATCATTACAGCGCTTTAATATCTTTAATAAGTGTTTCTGACAGCAGAGAGACTGAACTGAGATGAGTCTCCACTAGAGTTTCACATCTCAAACTGTGCTCAGATTCCCCTCGAATCAAATATCATATTATAAGTCAGAATAAATGATCTGAGCCTCATATTAGTGTTGTTTTACTATCATTTATAGTTGTTATGAGCTTGTCGTTTTTTATTTTTTCATTGTAATGTTAATTAAAGAATGTCATTTTATTGTGTTTTTGTAATTATTATTATTTTATTATATATTTTAATATATATTTGAAATATATATATATATATATATATATATATATATATATATATATATATATTTTTTTTTTTTTATTATTAATTTATATTTCAATTTAATTTATTACAAGTACAGGTTAAACTAAATGATAAATGGCAACTAGGTGAAATAAAACATGTTTAAGTTTATTAATATTTCAGTTAAGTTTTATTTCCAGTAACAATTTTTTTTTTTTATGGTTTTAATTTTATTCGAGAGCAAGAATAAAAAAATAATCCTGACAATGACATAAAACAGCATCCTTTTGAAAAATATATACTTATATATAAATATATATATATATATATATATATATATATATACTTACTAAATATATATTTATATATACTATATATATAATGCTTTGGTTTTATTTTTATTTTAACAATAATAAAATAAACCTGAAAACGGCATCAGGATCATACATACTTTTGAAAAAATTCTATATTAAATGTCACACATTTATATATTATATAATAAACGCCCTGCAAAAGATGTGCAGTAAAATAAGCTGAAATAAAATAGGTTAACATTTATTTTAATTCCAGCAACTAAAATGTTTTTTTGTATGGTTTTAGTTTGAGTTTAATAACCCTGTTCTACAGTATATCCACATTATATTTTTTAGATCTATACTTCTTATACTATATTTCTTGTTTGGGTCTCTTTTTGTATCCTCTTTATTTTATGAGAAACATCTGAGACACAAATAAAACATAACAGAGGACACTATGAAGAGCAGCACATTCTCCTCAGTCAGCTGATGTGTGTCCAGATACATGCGCAGGAATATGAACGTGATTTCATGCTTTGATAAGGTATGAAAGAAGCCAGTGACAAAACGAGATACATAAAACAGGCCTTTATCAGCCGGGGCTCCTGTTATATCCGACACACACCTCCGTGTTCCTCCTCTCCGGCGTCTCCTGTTTCCCTCGCGCTCTGATAAGGACATTATGGATATACTATAGTTATGCTGACTTCAAATCAAATCACTTAGTTTCCAAGCAACGACTAATGTCCTTCCCAATAGTGCTGCTCTTTTTCCAGTAAACAACGAGACGACAATGACTAAACAAGAACAGAACAAGGACAACGACTGTGCCGTAAAACTGAAGCTTTTCACTGATCTCATATCTGACATTAGCATTATGTGCACACTTCTGGAGACATTTTGTATAAAATATATCATGCATATATCATATATAATAAATGCTCTGCACAACAAGATATTAAACCTATAATGTAATATAGAGAATTTACAATTTACCAGATATGTATGTATGCATATACGTATGTATGTATGCATATATGTATGTATGCATGCATATATATATATATATATAGATAGATAGATAGATAGATAGATATGTATGTATACATACATACACATACACACTATATATATATATATATATATATGCATACATACATATAGACTTTAGGCACAACCTAAAGTCTCATATTTCCAGGGGAACGTGATTGAAAATTCAAAAGAATTAAATTAAATCTGTAAATGACGCCTTGATTAGCACTATCCAAAGCCTAATGGACTTTATTAGAGAGAAGGGAGAAAAAAAAAAAGCAGATCTTCTCCTTTTTTCTTCTTCCATTTTCCTGATATAATGAAATTGGAAAACACCTTCTATTTCTTTAAAACATTTCTTAATATACAAGCCTGCTCTCATATCATATTGCGCAGAAGGAAATAAGGCACCTTCTCCCTAGAGATAATAAAAGAATTGAATTTTTCCTTATCGGCCCGGTCATCTATTTTTCCACGGAATGCTATTACTTGCTGCCTGCGGTTGCTAGGCAACAGGAAATATTAATAGGGGCTTTTATTAGGCAGGCTTTCACAGTGCAGCACTAAAAAGAAGAAGTGGAAAACATGAATGTGTTACATAAATCTTTAGCGCTCTCGCAGCTTTTGCGCAAGTCTATGTTTCCCTCTTGATTTATCGCACCTTCCCCTCATTTATGGGAAATAGCGGTGTGAAATAAGAAAATGGTACATTACCCTGAAGGACTATTTGAAAATAAATAATCGCAAAGGTGAAAAGAAAGCTGTTTAAAAACCAGGGGGGTTCTCTCATTCTCTCTCTCTCCTCTCGTTCTCTCTCTCTCTCTCTCTCTCTCTCTCTCTCATTCCCTCTCTCTCATTCCCTCGCTCTCTCTCTCTCTCGTTCTCTCTCTCTCATTCTCTCTCTCTCGCTCTCTCTCTCTCTCTCATTCCCTCTCTCTCATTCCCTCGCTCTCTCTCTCTCTCGTTCTCTCTCTCTCGTTCTCTCTCTCTCGCTCTCTCTCTCTCTCTCATTCCCTCTCTCTCATTCCCTCGCTCTCTCTCTCTCTCGTTCTCTCTCTCTCGCTCTCTCTCTCTCGTTCTCTCTCTCTCGCTCTCTCTCCTCTCGTTCTCTCTCTCTCGTGTTCTCTCTCGTTCTCTCGTTTCGTGCGAGGCCAGATTTCGCAGGGCCTATTGAACAGCCCAATGTTTTCCCCGTTTTCTCCAGATCCATCAATCATCGGTGTAATATTCCTTGCAGGAAATGCATTCTATTACGCTCTTTGAACTGCGATGGAGGGAAAGAAAATAAAAGATATTAATAGTTCCATAAAGCATTTCCGCTACAAATGTAATCCCTGAGTTGTGCCGTGATGCAAATATCTTTTGCTTTATATTGATTAATCGCACATCGCTCCATCCGTTCTGGAGGAAAAGGGCCTCAGTTTCTCCGCATTCGTCTGACATGCTCTGGAAACACAAACCTTGACAAACGCCATAAACCCTTTCGGTGGGCATTTTATTTTCATATCTTGGGTGGAATTCAACAAAAATACATTTGATTAAAGCTGGTGGAAGGCCGACTGGCCAGGAATAGCCTGAGAGTTTGGGCAGGCCATCATCTTCAGGCTATTTCTGCTCCAGTCCCGACCACAGTCCGGTTCATTCAGGCGGTGATGAATCTACCAGTCTAAGTACAGGCCTGTAAAACCATTACTATTCACCCATTATACACTCTACACGACACTGCACTGGGAAAATACACACACAGTCTGAGAGCGAGGCTGCTATTTTGCATTTATTTACATTTATGCATTTGGCAGATGCTTTTATCCAAAGTGACTTGCATTGCATTGAAAGAATGCATGTATTTTTATTAGTGCTGTCAAATTGATTAATCACCATTAATCGCATCTAACATAAACGTTTGTAAATATATAATATATGCATGTATATGTACACACACAAATTCATGTATTGCCTGGGAATCGAACCCATGACTTTGACGTTGGGAGCATCGACCTGAACACCAATGTACTTTTAACCAATACTAAACCTAGTTAGCAAGGATAACTTGAGGTGATAATGAAGGTTTTGCTTTACTTTTATTGTTCTGAAAGTAACATGTTATTTAAAAGCATTAAATCTACGTGAAACGAATTCATGCTTTCCCTGGGGATCGAACCCATGACTTTGACGTTGCAAGCGGCGCGCTCTACTGTTGTGCACGCTTTACTAATCTAACGCAACATTTCACATCACAAATTACATTGTCAGCATAACAATTTAGATAAAAAATAAAGTTTTGGTGACGTCATGAACAAGTTTACGCGACAACAATGTACTAAAAACTGAAACGTGTTGAGCACAGACGACAACGCTGTCAAAACGATCCCTGTTCACACTAGTTTTTGCTGTTTACATGAAGATGATAAAGTATTGTTTTTAAAAAACGTGCACTTTTGAAACCCAGCTTGTGTTTTCAAGTCCCGAAAATGCCGTTGTCTGATAAATGAACGGCCAAAACACATCACAGTTGAAAATGGTGGTGTGTAAACGGCCCCTAAAACTACGCTTGAAGTGACTATATAACTAATGCGGATTAATGCTTTATTTTTCTCCAATTATTGACTTCACCGCACTCTTAACATCAACCAATAAACATTCCCGTTTCCATTCGTGTCAGAACGATATTATTCTGTATTACACAACATACATAAAACGCTCAGCAAAACACTTGTACTGAAGGACACATATTTCAAATGCAAATTATCCTCTTGATAATGACATTTTTTAACTCACTTGATTGCCCTTGAAATCTCATTGAAATGTGACATTTCATTAACGAAACATGTAGCATCTGCTAAGCAGCTCAAATCATCAGATCCACATACATGTTTAACTTTAATATCCACATTAGCACAGCTGGCTCTCGCTTCAAGCCATTTATTCCCTTATGAGATATTTGTACAGTAATACAGTAAAAGTTAGATTAATAACATCAATGCTACCACATCGCAGATATTAAATGGCAGTGTGCTGAATGAATGGTCAGCATCAAGAAAGATCATGGTCATATAGAAATATAATTTCTCCTGGACAAAAATATATTCCACACTGTAAAAACAAAAAGGACTTTTCGAAATTGAAAATAAAACTAAGATTACTAAAGTAATTAAAAAAAATTAATTCAGTGTATAACTTTCCATTTTTAGAAAAAAATTTAGGACGAATTGCCCCCCTGCAATGTGTAACTTTCCATTTCTTCGTAATCAATTGTGAAGTTTGCAAGCGATTTCTAAGCAAAAATTGTTTCTACAATGTTTTTTTTTTCCCCCATTGCATCTCTCTGGTTAGTTTGTAAAGTGAAAATAAACCTAAGATTCCTGGAGTAAATACAGTTTTTTTAATTCAATGTGTTACTTTCCATTTCTACTGAGTTTTCAAGTGATTTCTAAGTGAAAATAGTTTCTACAACCATGTTTTCCCCAAAGCATCTCTCTGGTTAGTTTGTTTCTGGAGTTGATATGCGCTGAATTAACATGCATTAACAGTAAAGAGAGCTGGTCCAGATATTTACTCTCCGTCAGAAGTGCAAACACGGTTATGGAGATGGAAGTTGTGTCCATGCAGCGGCGCTCCGTCTAAATTGTTTGATATACTTTAAAAAGCTCTTAGTACTGATGACATTCCATTCAAAGCAGTTTTCCTTTTATCCCGGTGCTGTGTTCAGTCACTCAACCTCTTTTTGCTCCTCCCGTTCCTCTATCACTCTTTCTGCCCCTCCAGCCCATCTCTCTCCATCTCTTTTCTCTGACAGTCTCTCTCTCTCTCTCTAATGAAAAAAGATCTCTCCAGCTCGCTCTACTCAAGACGGAAGATGAAACCTAATGGCTTCTCTTCTCTTCTCTTCTGGAGACGGAATATATGCACTGATCCCCTGATGGCAGAGATTCATTTCATCAGCAAAGGCTTCTGTGTGCGATAAAGCCCGTCCCGTAAACAACACCGAACACCCCTAAACAAAATGAACTGGTCTTGTTTGCATTGAATTTTGCGGATGTAAACACTCAACAGCGCACTGCATTGTTCAGGGTTTTTTTTTTGCTGTTCAATTTAATCATAAACTATAGGAGACAAGAAACACATATGCGAAACATAAGCACTTTCAGATGTGCATAAAGATTATTCCCAGCTAACGTTCTGGAAAGTTTCTCTCAAAGTAACGAACAAACGTTCTTCAAATAACGTTAATAGAATGTTTGCTCAGAGATATCTGGTCTTTAATAACATTATCAAAACATTCGTTTTCCTGAAACATTTCAGTTGGATTTTTTATTTTTTTTAAATGTTACTAATTGTTTGAGAATGTTCAAGTTCAGAATGTTCACATTCAAAATGATAAAATGGAATGTTCCCTGAACGTTCGCATAACTGACATTTTTAAAACATTTAAAAAAACCGTTAACTGTCACCAACAGAATTTCAAAAACATTGACTGTATTCCAATTCACCCTTCGCTAAGCCACGCCCGAAAACCGCCACAGGCCAATCGTGGCTTAGCAACCGTAACTAGGCGTGGGAGAATCTGATACCCGGTATCCTAAAAGTTTGGACGGGGTGGTGGATTTTGTTCCCTTCCCGAAACCTAAAACCCAAGGGGAGAAATGCCGGGCGTCATCTTCATTTATATAGCGCTTTTAACAATGTAGATTGTTCCAAAGCAGCTTTACATTAATAATAGGAAATTAAAGTAAAGTGTTTTGGCTTTATAGCAGCTCTAGAATAAAGTTATTGTTCAGCTCGTGGATCAAGCAGTGTGATTAAAGGCAAGACGGAGGCTCACTGACATAATTTAACGTTACTTAAAAATATATTTCAGCATTTTGTTAATCGATGGCGGCCAAACCAGTAACGTTACCCCAATCCGATCGCGACTCTCCCGTTGTTAGTGTTCTAGTAAAAGTAAAAGGTAGTTAGTAAAAGGAGGGAACATCAGGGGGCTTGCCGGAGATCTCCAAGGAAAAGGTTGGTATGCAAACTTAATCAGTTCATAACAGTAGTCACTATGTGACCCACGTCGTGTGAGCAGTAACGTTAGCCTGGCGCACTACAGATATAAGCGGGAGAATGTTATCATTGCAAAGTGGTCAGGCTAATGTCTTGTGTTTATTCCACAATAGGCCTACATATGGATAAGCTGTTTGATTTATAAATATTAGAATATTTTCACATTTCACTCACCCTGCTGTGCATGCACAAAGCTGTTCCTCAATTTGTGTGTTTCCCATTTGAATGGTCAGCGTATGAGGCGCTGCTGCTTGCGCTGAGACCTAACGTTATAGACTTTAGCTTAAATTTTGATGAAATTATTCTCTAATCGTTTGCATATTATGTCGTGGATATATCCCTCGAATGCATACTGCAGTCTTGCTCTCTCATATTTTCACCTGTTCGCCAAAAATGACTAATTATCTCCTTGGGAATGTCTGAAACCAGTGCATACATACTGTAATAGACGTGCCAGGCGCAAAAGCTTGACAGGCGTAGCAACAGTAACTAAGGAGGGCGGAGCTTAGCGAAGGGTCAATTAGCCTTTCGCCGAGCCCCGCCCCCCTTAGTTACTGTTGCTACGTCCGACAAACAAATGGTCAAACACGACCAGCGCGACAGATTTGCCATGACGGGAAGAGGTATACCCGTGCGTGTCAGTGACCTTTTTTGGAGCAATACCTCCGCGATATCCTCCAGATCGAGGCAAAAGGGGTTACAGTATGCAGTGGAGGGATATATTCAAAATATAAAAATACGCAATGAAGGAGACACGACTACTATCGAGGCTAATGCTTACCGGTCTCAAGTGAAATCTGAGTTTTGTTAAAATACAAGGGTATGTTAGCTAGCTAAACCTACACGTGCGTCAAAGCCATTCAAAGCTAACTAACATTTCTCTGTTGTTTTGAGAATAGCCGTTTTGAGAATCAGAATCAGAATGTTTTATTTCCATTGTTGATGAACAGAATTCACAAATAGGAAATTGCTTTGGCTTAAAAGGTGCATAACAGATAATATAATAAGTGAAAGTGAAAGTGAAAGTGACACGTGACGGCCAAGTATGGTAACCCATACTTGGAATTTGACCTCTGCATTTAACCCATCCAAGTTAATGCACACACATTAGGAGCAGAGTAGTGAGTAGTTAACACACTGCAAACGTGGATACACACACCCAGAGCAGCGGGCAGCCTTTGTGTGGCGCCCGGGGAGCGATTAGGGGTTAGGTGCCTTGCTCAAGGGCACCTCAGTCATTTCCCACCGGTTCTGGAATCGAACCAGCAACCTTTGGGTTACCAGTCCAACTCCCTAACCACTAGGCCATGACTGCCCCCAATAATAAATGAAATGATAAATAACTAATAAAATGAAATAGATAAAACAAAATATAAGGCATTCAGAATAATTCACTATTATATTATCTATTATGCACCTTTAACTAAGCCAAAGCTATTTCCTAGTTGTGAATTGTGTTCAACTCACGTTCACGTTGTGTTTTCGGCTTTGGGAATGGAAAGAACACAACTCCTCCAGACAATCTCTCAGGGTATCTAGTGTCCGATTTACAAACGCCATGGGCGCACCGCTTCACCATCTTGCTTGGAGTCAATGTTTGTCGGACCTGCTCACATAGTAACGGTTGCTATGATGTGTGATTGGACATTGGCCGTTTTGGGGGAGGGGCCGGCGAGAGGTCAATTGACTCTTCGCAGGGAGTTTGATTGACAGGTGATCTGACCAATGATAATCTGCCATCCGCCGAATCCGCCATGTTTGTCCGACGAAGCAGTCAGGAGAGTTAGTAGATTAACGTTGGAGGATTTGAACTTGAAAAACGGAGTGTCCTGACGTCTTTCCGTGGTTAAAACAACATTCCTTCTTATGTTTATTCATGTTTATTTGATGCTATAAATTAACCAGAAGGAAGAGATGATCGGTTCACGAGCAGCTTTAACTGAGCGATCTGTCAGACACATTAAAGAGCCACAAAACGCGATTTATTGTTTAAATTTCTTTTTAAAAAATGACCAAATTTGAAAGTTGAGACTTTGGCGTGAGAGAGGCGTGGCTTGTCAGACATAGCAACAGTAACTAAAGGGGGCGGGTCTTTGCGAACGGTCAACTGGTTGGAGAAACAAACAGTCTCACCCAAACGCAGGCCATTGCTTGAGTCATGGTTGCATTAGTAGTGAAACACTCGAAATACTGCTTTTGTGAAGCTTTGAAACCTTTGCGAATCATTTGATTCGAATCAGTGATTCGGAGTTACATCATAACTGATCTGTGTGAACCCATGAACCAGTTTCTATAAGGTTTTTACCACGACAACAAACTTTACACAACTTTAATGACACATTTGTAGAATAAAACAAAAGTTAATAGTCTCTTATTGGCATGATTAACCAAGCATTTAATCAAATAACATACAGACACTTCACATTTAATGGTATTAGACCATTGGTTAATTGCATTTAAAAGATTACACTTTTAATAAAACATTTCAATTGGTTTGTTTTTATGCATTTCATTCAAGTTGAATCATTTTAAAATTTCTAAACTTTTTGAAGTGGTTATGATGCAACAAAGCTGCATTTACTGAAATCATGTGACTTTAGCAGTTTGATACGTGCTCCGAATCACTGGTTCAAATAATTGATTCGCAAAGGCAATTAGTTCAATTGATTCAAAGCTTCGAAAATCTTTTTTCCTCCCGTCACTAAGCCTGTCAAACAAAACAAGAAAGAATCAGTGTTACCTCCAAATGTTTGTGCGATTAAACCGAATGTGTTGTTGATGCTAAGCTATTTAATTGTTATTTGAATTCTGCAATAGCGCCTCTTGTGGCAAGACTGAGAATGCAACCAGTGCAGTGTTTCAATGCCATCGATTTACCAAACAGGACCGAATCAGCCATCTAAAATTTCATTTCACCAAACTCAGATGGAGGCAAAGGTCATAAAAGGTCAATGTAAAACATGAAATGTTATCAGCATCACAGTGAATAGGGCACATTACACATCTCCCGTTTATACGGCGCACAGAGCTTAGCTCTTCAAAAAAATGATTGGTTTTATCATTGTTACCATGGGCATATAAAACTTAATAAACGCCTCGACCGGAAACAACCAGAAATTTTAGTGCACAAATAGTACAGAACATAATTGCTTCGTGGTTAAGTTTGCTTGAGGAAGAAATGGGAATAAAATGGCAGTCCATCATGCTGGTGTCATTAAGTGGAGATTTATTGACTAGCACACTCTATATTCACTCGCTCGATGGGTGTCAATATAGAAATGGGATCTCGAAATGAAAGAATGGTTGATTTAATGCATTGTGGTTGCTAAAGAAATTGCATGCATAGATTCATACGGCTGCAGAACGTCTGTCATCCATTTTGTGCCGGAGCCTGATGTCCATTTTAAGTGGCTTCTTTTGTAGAGAGCCATTAGAAGAATGACCAGAAAAGTTGAATTTAAACTCGGCGCTGTTATTGCACTGGATTCCAGTTTTACAACTGAGTTTTAAAATCAAAAAGACTGAAATGTTATATAAAGCCCTGTTATATAAAAGAGGACACTGTGTTTTGTTTAAAAGCTTAGAGGTGAATCTCCCAAAAATCTGTCCTGTGATATTTAAGTATTATTTATATACTCTTATAATATTTATTCATATTTTGAAATAGCTTTTATTTTTATATTTTCACTTATATTTTCACTTTATACTTTATTATATATATATATATATATATATATATACATACATATATACATATTTATATATTAGTGCTGTCAAATCGATTAAGTGCAGCTAATCGCATCTAACCTAAAAATGTGTTAATATATAATATATTTGTTAATATATAACATAATTATGTACAAATAGTTTACAAACGTTTGTTAGATGCGATTAGTAGCGATTAATAGATTTTACAGCACTATATATATATATATATATATATATATATATATATATATATACACATAAATATATTATAGTTTATTTCCATTTTATTTAATATGTTTTAATATACATATACATAGTATATGTTTGTATATATACTGTATATATTAGTGCTGTCAGATCTAAAAAAAATTCTATAATTCTATTTTGCACTGTTTAAGAATGAGATTCGCCCTTATAGAAATTATATAATTATGTACATATAATTACAAACGTTTATGTTAGATGCGATTATTAGTGATTAATAGATTAACAGCATATATTAACTGCTGTCAAATCTAAAAAATCGAACATAATTCTATAATTGTATTTTGCACTTTTTAAGAATGAGATTCACTCTTATAGAATAATTCCAGAGTTGTTCTGAGCTCTCCTGTACATTTCTCTGCTTTATGAGGGAGTTTCCACAGATGGCAGGTTTGACGACTCTCCTGATATTTCTTTATGGCCCTCAGAGTCTGTGTTAAGCAACAACACAGCAAGTAATGAGCTCTGGATATGAGGAGGAGGAGAAGAGCGTAATGGACGAACAAAGAAGCCACTGACAGAGAGAAACGCCACTGATGAATTTACCCACAAACCCTCAGTGCTGACTCTGACATCATCTCTCGCTCTTAAACGCAATTAGAGAATCGTTAGTAGAGACGAAGGCCTGATGTGGTCAGTTAGTTGATGATCAGTGGTCTGTGGGTCAAAAAGCAGCGACATTCATTCACGAGGAGACCTGTCACTCTCACACACACAGAACAATCCTGCCATTCAACTAAAGCAGCCAATCACATCAGCCGAAAATATGCGTTTACATAAACGTTTAGATTTATAAATCACAGCAAACTGAAGATGCACAAGCTTTACTGTCCACCAGAATTTCTCCCTGAAATACCAAATATGGAGCTTACGATGCCTTTTTAATTATGCAAAACCTCATCTGCATATCATTTGCATATGCATCTGGTGATTCTAATGTTTTTATTGATGCAAAACAATTAGGACAAGATACAGACTAACAATTTTCTTAATTAGTATTTTCTGCTGTAAATGCATATTATAAATTATATAATTTAAGTATAAATTATATTTAATTAATATTTTTTTTTACATAAAATATTAAGTTATATTTATTTTTTTATTATTTAATTATCAATAATTATGAAATATGAAAAATTTCTGCTAAATGAATAAATGCAAATTTAACAACTATGTACATTAACTGAGCTAAAGACGTCAAATTTATGATACATGCTAAATTTGAGTTAATAGAGAAATAGAAAGTTAATAGAGAGTCCTTGACTAGAAAATAGACATAATAATACCAAACAATGCTATTGTTATGCGTATAGCATAGTGCACACACAAATATCAGAGTTTAATTAAATGTACCTATTTTTATTGATAATTTTCGGCACTGATTAAAATATAATTTTCTTAGTCTTAGTCTCGTCTTAGATCTAGATCTCACTGCAGTGCATTATGGGATTGCCTGATCCACAAAGGATTAATGTGATGCTGTATCTTATAAATCCAGGTAATTAGTTTGGAACAGCCTTTGCGTCGGGAGCGAACCCATGATGCCTGTAGTCTGTAGGCCTGGATCTCACTGCAGTGCATTGTGGGATTGCACCGGGACTCACCGAGGGCATCTGGCTGGACAGCAGGTGCCCGTCCTGCGCGAGCATGTTGGACATCATGAGCGCCGGCAGCTCGGAGTACGAGTACGGGTTGATCAGGCCGTTGTGAGGGATGGAGTGACACAGGTAACTGGACTCGGGGTCCATCAGGTGCAGCAGGTGAGGCTCGGGGTGATTCGGGGGGGTTATCGGGGGGATCTCGTAGTCCTCGTCTCCCCCCCCTCCACCGTTCCCGCTCCCCCCGCCGTGTCCTGAGTAATTCTGCTGCGGGAACACACAGAGAATCAGGACATCTTTATATCGGCTCAGGATCGCTGAGTGGCGCTTGCTTGTCAGATTGAATAACATCAAAATAAAATTAAATAATAAAATAAATTGCAACTTCTGTTCAAACTAAATAAATCAATACAATAAAACGTGTTGAAATACAACAAATAAAACTAAACATTAAAAATAAAAATAAACTTTGTTAAAAAATACAACTTATAAATACACATACAATAAATTCAATATAAATAATACAAATGCAAATAGAATAAAATAATATATTACAACTTAAATAAAATAATAAAATAAAAATGTATGTTTAAATACAATTTATAATGTATATAAAAAAATTAAAAAAATAAAACTTTCATTCAAATAAATAAATAAAAATAATTTATATTTTTTTGTATTGAATTTATTCTATTTATATTTTCAAGTTGTATTTGTATTTTATTTTACATAAGTTGTAATTTATTTTATTCGTGCATAAGCTGTATTTTGTTCCCGTTCAAATACAACAAATACAATACAAATATAACTTATGTTAAATTAAAATAAATTAGTAAAATAAAATAAATAAAAATATTTTAAAATATGATTAATAAAACCAAATAAAATAAACCCCATTTTAAAAAAGTCTGATTAATCCCAAACCTTTCTGTGAGTATGAGCAGCAGCCGAGAGGCATAAACACAATTATATAAATATTATGCAGTTAAACATGTAAGAATCACATTTTTTGGACGCATATAACTTGGCAGCTTCTGATCTGGCTTTACGGAAAGTTGTTGGAAATACGGCATCATCACAATCAACTTTTGGAAGCACAGACCATGTTTTCATAGCGCTAAAGTTTGCGATTGGCCACACGTCCGTATCAATACTCATGCCTCTCGTCAGCCGCGTCAATCTAACTTTGAATGCAACTTTACATTCAGAGAGAGAGAGAGAGAGAGAGAGAGAGGGAGAGAGAGAGAGAGAGAGAGGGAGAGAGAGAGAGAGAGAGAGAGGGAGAGAGAGGGAGAGAGAGGGAGAGGGAGAGAGACAGAGAGAGAGAGAGAGAGAGAGAGAGAGAGAGAGAGAGAGAGAGAGAGAGAGAGAAGAGAGAGAGAGGGAGAGAGAGAGAGAGAGAGAGAGAGAGAGAGAGAGAGAGAGAGAGAGAGAGAGAGAGAAAGAGAGAGAGAGGGAGAGAGAGAGAGAGAGAGAGAGAGAGAGAGAGAGAGAGAGAGAGAGAGAGAGAGAGAGAGAGTGAGTATTCAAGAGGGAATGAAAAGCAATTCTGTAGGAGGCGATCTGACTGGAGCCCCGTCCATAATAACTGAGTCAAATTAATCATCAGAAATAATATTCCGCTGTCAACCATTCAAGAGCTTTTTTAATAGAATTTTTATGATTCATGTCTGCCCGTATACATCAAACAGTCAGTTCTGCAACATTTCAGAAATCAATTCAATATCATCTTTGTGTTGCCAGTCATCTTCGCCTGGAGAACGGCCATTTATCTTGCAAACAAATACTTTTAGCAAATACGCGGCCGTGGAGAGTGAGAGACAAGGATTGTGGGACCTCAGATTTCACCTTGCCTCGGTGCATTACTCAAATCACAAACTTCTCCTAAATATATCATCTGTCCGAGCGTCTCCACAAGGCTAAAGCGCTAAATGGTGTTTTAAGAAAGAGACTTGCTCACTTCAGAAGAACATTTTCATTCCTCACAGATTACTCTTTCATTGCTCATGAGACTCAACCATATAAAGCTACTGTATCTTATTTGAAACATGAAAACATGAATATCTACAATAAACAATAAATGATGAACATGATCTGATAAACCTGTCAGTCTCCTCCAGTGCTTCTGTCTCTGATCGACAGTTTACACTGTTTTAGCGAGTAAAAGTCTTTCAGTTTAATTGTACAAACGTCCTTCAGCTCGAGCTTCACGAGTCTTTATGATCTGAAACGTAACTTTGATATTGTTAGTAATATTTCAAATGGACTGAAGCAACTTCGGTTTGCTTGAGTATCCATCATCATTTATTAGAAAAATCACGAGAATCAAATATGATTATCAGGCTTTTGAGGAAAGTTTATTTGTTCATCTCTCAATCATCATTGTATTGCATTGCATTTAAAAACTTTGATCATAAAACTAAGCATTTAAATATCATCTTACTAAGACATATTACTGGCAGATATTGATATTTATATGCATTTTTTTTGCATATTTTGAGCCTCTGAATTAAACTGAGCTGTTTTTCCTCTGAATTCTCACTATATCGGACTATATGAGCCATAAAAGCCTGAACATTATGTTTCATGCAAGTATTAAATGTTTTTCGGGGAAAAAAATCACAGTTTGAGACATTACAGTCTTTTTCTGAGGAGAACAATCTGCCCGATTATTTGGTTGAAGATATAACCCGGATAAGAAAGAGATCTCAGTGGTGATTCTGGCTCAGAGATGAGCAGATATTCAGCGTAACACGTCTGAGGTCGCTCTATTCTCCGCTCGGTCTCGCTGTAAACATGCGCTCGTGTTGCCGGGCTGGATATTAATCTTCCATATACTTCTGCAGGCCTTTGAAGACAGATGTCTTTGTGGGCTTCAGGCCTCCCCTGTTATTGTCCGCTCTAATGGATGTGAAAATGAACATTTCCTGAGATTCAATTTCCCTCATAATTGTTGGAAGGAAACTAAATTGTGTGTTGTAAACAGTGGGGCGAGCAGCTATTGTGTGAAGAGAGACTGTCGTCGAGTCCTCAGGAGAATTCTCCAACAGAACCTCTTTAAACGTGGGATGAGATGAACCTCCGTCAGTGTCACCTGATGCAGAACCACCAAAATACCACAGTAATACTATGGTAAACATCCAAAACGCCACGATAATATCATGGTGCATGTTCAAAATACTATGGTAAAACCATGGTACACATCTAAAATGCCACAGTGATACCATGGCCCAAAATACCATGGTGATTTCATGTAATATGTCCAAAAAAACACAGTAATACCATGGTATACATCCAAAATACCACAGCAATACTATGGTAAACATCCAAAACGCCACGATAATATCATGGTACATGTCCAAAATACTATGGTAAAACCATGGTACACATCTAAAATGCCACAGTGATACCATGGCCCAAAATACCATGGTGATTTCATGTAATATGTCCAAAAAAACACAGTAATACCATGGTATACATCCAAAATACCACAGCAATACTATGGTACACATCCAAAACGCCACGATAATATCATGGTGCATGTTCAAAATACTATGGTAAAACCATGGTACACATCTAAAATGCCACAGTGATACCATGGCCCAAAATACCATGGTGATTTCATGTAATATGTCCAAAAAAACACAGTAATACCATGGTATACATCCAAAATACCACAGCAATACTATGGTACACATCCAAAACGCCACGATAATATCATGCTGCATGTTCAAAATACTATGGTAAAACCATGGTACACATCTAAAATGCCACAGTGATACCATGGCCCAAAATACCATGGTGATTTCATGTAATATGTCCAAAAAAACACAGTAATACCATGGTATACATCCAAAATACTATGGTAATACCACTATACTGTCCAAAGGATAATACTGTGGCGCATGTTTAAAATACCATGGTAATACCATTGTACATGTCCAAAACAATGTAATACTATGGTACACATCCAAAGCGGCAAGATAATATTATGGTGCACATCCAGAAATACCACAAAAATACCACAGTAAACGTACATGTCCAAAATACCATGATAGTGCCCTCTAAAATACGATGGTAATACCAATGTTCACGTCCAAAGGATAATACTGTGTTGCATGTTTAAAATACCTTGATAATACTATGGTACACATCTAAAATACCACAGTAATATCATGGTGCACATGCAAAACACCATGGAAAGTACCCAAATTACAAAAAAGTGTTTTTGTAAGTCTACCACATTCATACCACATGGTACTACCAGGGTTCTTTGGACATGGTACCATGGTACATTACTGTAAGGAACGGAGCGTGCGCAGATGTTTTAAATCTGCTGTAATGTGGGGAGATCTGCTGATGAAACTCCATTACCTGAAGCTCATTGAGAGCGGCTGACTCATCACACTTCTCCTGCGCATGAAAGGCCACGCTCATCAAATCCCTCCACGTCATGCTGATTTTAAGGATAAATGCTAACAATGGACTCAGTGAATGTTTTGTGGTGAAACCAGGAGGGGACGGGACGTTTGTCAAAAGCAGCGGAACGTCCTTGACGATAAAATGTAAATCTCAAGGTGGTGCCATGTCGAACGGTTCGGAAAAATACATAATTCATCCGCCTCACTTCAGGATGTGATTATATGTATTACACATTTAATGCATGTAGAAGCTGCTCTTCAAAGGTTCATCGCAACAGTCAAAGCAGTTGGTAATAAGACAAAACAAATTTTTTTCCTCTTTGTTTGCCACTTTTTCCATTTTCCTGCTCATCCTCAATCTCTCCATCCAATTTTCAAGGATATTAGAACTCAATTTGGATGCAAGATGGCGTTTGCATTGAGTTTGAGGGTTTCAATTTGTAGCTTTCATTAAGTGAAGAGCGGACGCCACTTTCAAAGCAACGCTATCAAATTCCTGAGAATATTTACGACGCTCAAAAACATTTGGTCGCTGGAAAGTCGACTCAAACGCACACATTTGTACATGCGATCGAATGCAAACGCACTCAAACCAAACGCCTTCTGTTTTCATAAACAGATGAACGGCTAGTTGGCGTAAATGATGGGATAATGAAAAGAGAAGAGTTTTTTCTCAGGTTGGGAAGGCGTCCAACTATCTCTGGCATCAATTTAAAGCCATTGTATGCTGTTGGGCTGATTAGAAATCCAACATATGAGTGTGCGAGCTTCAGTCTTAACACAACAGATGCCATTCAGACATAAATCTATTTCGATCTGGCTTATTAAGACCATTATATTTCCACAACTACACTTTTACATGTTCTGATGCATGTGCAAAACCCAATCGCACGACTCTGAAGGGCATCTAGATATGGCTCGGGTTCCTCCTTCTATGTGGGATTTTATTCACATTTTATCATCCAGAAGGTGAAATTCATGCATCTGATCTCTTAAATCAGAAAAGTCTAACCCTGTGTGTGAGTAATGCAGTGATGCAGTTCATGTCTCTGAAACCAGAGCACGCAGTAGTTAAAGGAGGCAAACTTTCTATAGAGAAATGATGGAGTGCTTTGAATGTTATATTAATATTCACGTTTATTAAAACTAAAATGAGCGGCGCAGCTTCACCTGTTACGTAAAATAATATATCTGAATTAGTCAAATGTCTCGGAGGAACACTTACTCAAGTGCAAATAATAAAACTCTGAAAGTTTCTTGTTTGGCGAGGCAAATGTAATGTGCTCGTGTGTTTAAAAGCATAATGACAGATTTTTCTAATAAGCATTTTTCTGTAGACCTCGAGCGACATGCGGTGATGGATGCCGGAGTGATCTAACCTAAAACACATCCCCCACAAACCCGACAACGACAGACAAAGAAAGACATCTATCAGATTCCCATTCACTCTGTGTGTGTGTGTGTGTGTGTGTGTGTGTGTGTGTGTGTGTGTGTGTGTGTGTGTGTGTGTGTGTGTGTGTGTGTGTGTGTGTGGAGCTTTATCAAAGACGATGTTTTTGGAGCGTCATCTGTTTTTATTTGGCTGACGGACAGCAGCACCATCATAAATTATCCGAAGACCAGACACACAAAGTGACATACAACCGTTCCCAGAAGTGAGCTGAAAATGACAAAACCTCCTTTTGAAAGCATAATCAGAGGGAAAAAAGATTTATAAATGCAGTAAATAATGATTGAATAACTATGAATGGATGCATTTTTAATTCTAAAAAATGTAAAGTGTTATTTAGGGTTCAAGGGGTTAGTTCACCAAAAATGAAACGTGATGCGTAACACGAGAATGAACCTCATTGGCTCTTGCTGAAGCTCAAATGTGATGCGTAACACGAGAATGAACCTCATTGGCTCTTGCAGAAGCTCAAACGTGATGCGTAACACGAGAATGAACCTCATTGGTTCTTGCAGAAGCTCAAACGTGATGCGTAACAAGAGACTGAACTTCATTGGCTCTTGCAGAAGCTCAAACGTGATGCGTAACACGAGAATGAACCTCATTGGCTCTTGCAGAAGCTCAAACGTGATGCGTAACACGAGAATGAACCTCATTGGTTCTTGCAGAAGCTCAAACGTGATGCGTAACAAGAGACTGAACTTCATTGGCTCTTGCAGAAGCTCAAACCTGATGCGTAACACGAGAATGAACCTCATTGGCTCTTGCTGAAGCTCAAACGTGATGTGTAACACGAGAATGAACCTCATTGGCTCTTGCAGAAGCTCAAACGTGATGTGTAACACGAGAATGAACCTCATTGGTTCTTGCTGAAGCTCAAACGTGATGCGTAACACGAGAATGAACCTCATTGGCTCTTGCAGAAGCTCAAACGTGATGCGTAACACGAGAATGAACCTCATTGGCTCTTGCAGAAGCTCAAACGTGATGTGTAACACGAGAATGAACCTCATTGGCTCTTGCAGAAGCTCAAACGTGATGTGTAACACGAGAATGAACCTCATTGGTTCTTGCTGAAGCTCAAACGTGATGCGTAACACGAGAATGAACCTCATTGGCTCTTGCAGAAGCTCAAGCGTGATGCGTAACACGAGAATGAACCTCATTGGCTCTTGCAGAAGCTCAAGCGTGATGCGTAACACGAGAATGAACCTCATTGGCTCTTGCAGAAGCTCAAACGTGATGTGTAACACGAGAATGAACCTCATTGGCTCTTGCAGAAGCTCAAACGTGATGTGTAACACGAGAATGAACCTCATTGGTTCTTGCTGAAGCTCAAACGTGATGCGTAACACGAGAATGAACCTCATTGGCTCTTGCAGAAGCTCAAACGTGATGCGTAACACGAGAATGAACCTCATTGGCTCTTGCAGAAGCTCAAGCGTGATGCGTAACACGAGAATGAACCTCATTGGCTCTTGCAGAAGCTCAAACGTGATGCGTAACACGAGAATGAACCTCATTGGCTCTTGCTGAAGCTCAAACGTGATGCGTAACACGAGAATGATCCTCATTGGTTCTTGCAGAAGCTCAAACGTGATGCGTAACACGAGAATGATCCTCATTGGTTCTTGCAGAAGCTCAAACGTGATGCGTAACACGAGAATGAGCCTCATTGGTTCTTGCTGAAGCTCAAACGTGATGCGTAACACGAGAATGAACCTCATTGGCTCTTGCAGAAGCTCAAACGTGATGCGTAACACGAGAATGAACCTCATTGGCTCTTGCTGAAGCTCAAACGTGATGCGTAACACGAGAATGATCCTCATTGGTTCTTGCAGAAGCTCAAACGTGATGCGTAACACGAGAATGATCCTCATTGGTTCTTGCAGAAGCTCAAACGTGATGCGTAACACGAGAATGAGCCTCATTGGTTCTTGCAGAAGCTCAAGCGTGATGCGTAACACGAGAATGAACCTCATTGGCTCTTGCAGAAGCTCAAACGTGATGCGTAACACGAGAATGAACCTCATTGGCTCTTGCTGAAGCTCAAACGTGATGCGTAACACGAGAATGATCCTCATTGGTTCTTGCAGAAGCTCAAACGTGATGCGTAACACGAGAATGATCCTCATTGGTTCTTGCAGAAGCTCAAACGTGATGCGTAACACGAGAATGAGCCTCATTGGTTCTTGCAGAAGCTCAAACGTGATGCGTAACACGAGAATGAGCCTCATTGGTTCTCCTCATTGGGACTAAAATTCATATGAATTAGTTTTACAATCTCTTTATAAACATTTCTGAAGCGTCAAAGTAGTAGTTGCGTAGACTGTCATTGGAGGGACAGAAATCTCTCAGATTTCATTAAAAATATCTTAATTTGTGTTCTGAAAATGAACGAAAGTCTTACGGGTTCGGAACGACATGAGGGAGAGTAATTAATTACAGATAGTTTGTGGGAACTATCCCGTTTAGATTGTAATAGTTAGCAGTGTTTACAAAGTGAAGTATCTAGACTCGTTTCACTTGAGAAACCACACTAGTCAATCATCCAGAACACCCTGATAACCAAATAGCAATTTTGCACGAGCCCCACTCACATTTTCTTCAGAAAATCAAAAGATATAATCATCATGAGCTTTATTTATTTATGTCTATATGTGCTCATTTAGACAGGCATGTACAAACCAGCAGCTTTTACAGCAGTGGATCGGATTATGGGCGTCTGCAGATAGAGATAATTAATAAATATCCGGCTAAATGGAACCTAATTGCAACAGTCACACACACAGTCTTATTCACCCATAAATAAAGTGAATGTGCAGCCTACATACCATCTGCTCCAGTCTACATTATTCGGAGAGCATGTGGACGAGGCGAAACATTTAACCTTCAATGTGTTCACTCAAACACCATATGCTCAAGCGCCAATTTACAGTCTGAAATATCCAGAAATCTTTACGTTCTCATCAGCCGAGTCGATTTTCTACAGTTCAACAGCCCTTGAAGGAAAAGTCTAGCAAAAAAGACTTTCTTTTGTGCCTCACTGCCGTCATCTCCCGTATGTGTATGCATGAACACACACACACACACCGTTCTCAACAATATCATATCAGTCTGGTCGCACAAAGCAGGACAGAGGAGTCGCATTACTGTAACACAACACCTGGACTAACCGTTAGGATTGGGAATCCAGAACCGGATCATTTCAAGAAGATACTGTATTAAGTATTTTACTTCTGGTTTTCTTTTGTAACACGCTGATGCAAACAAAATACCACACTAAGACATGCAATATAACTATCAGAGGCGAGTAGCATGTTATTTTCTGCCAGCCCTACATGTGAATCGACTCAATGTTTTAATTAAGAAGTAATTTTTCATGCTATGAAAAATATGCTGCTTTGCAGACATTTCTCCACAATTGCATATACAATTTATTTCTGATTTTGTTTATTGTTCTTATTCTTATAGGTAATACCTGTACTATTGAAATAAAAAAAATATTGATTTATTTTTATTTTCAAACGTGCACAATAATACCAAAAACTTGCATTAAGAAAGAACACAGTAAGATTAAAAAAAAAAAAAAAAAAAAATATATATATATATATATATTCAGCAAGGATGCATTGAATTGATCATAAGTGACAGTAAAAACATTTATATTGTTATTTCTACTATTTCAAGAAAATTCAGTTCTTTTGAACTTGGTATTTACTATTGTTTTCAACACTGATAATAATCATAAATGTTTCTTGAGCAGCAAATCATCATATTACAATGATTTCTGAAGGATCATGTGACACTGAAGACTGAAAATTCAGCTTTGATCACAGGAATAAATGACACTTTACTATATATTCACATAGAAAACAGCTATTTTGAATCATAATAATATATCACAATTTTGACTGTATTTTTGGATTAAATAAATGCAGCTTTGGTGAGCAGAAGAGACTTCTATCAAAAGCATTAAGAAATCTGACCGAAGGTTTTTCGGTCTCGTGTTTTTGATTGACAGCTTGTGTTTGCTCAACTTTGGTGTGGCATAATTTTTCATTAAACATAAGACTGTTCAGTGAGGCGTGGATTATAATGAGTCAACAGGAAAGATCAATAAATGAAAACAGTCAGGTGTCCTGTATATGTTCGTGCTGTGTCTTTGTCAATATCAAAAAATACTGATATGATTCATTTAACAACTATAAATAGTAAGATGTTCTGATCATCGTGAAAAAGGGAATGACACAGTCTCGCTCTGTCATTGCACTTCATTTGAGCATTATGTGAATTCTGGGAAATCTCAGGTCATTATTACTGCACACTGGACTGGAAGAGAAACGCTACGTGAATGTTAGAGACAGAACAAGAATCAGACTAATGATGAACACACAGGTCAGAGCGGCAGACATGGAGACCAAGCTGCTTCGTGATCTCCAGCTGAAATATATACATGATGTGTTTGTGTGTGTCTTACGGCCCAGCGCTCAGGGATTAGAAATTGGGTTTATAAAGGATCATTAATTGCTGATCAAATCAAAAACTAGTGAGCTGACTACCTAGAGAGTATTTTAAAGGATTCGTTCACTTTTTAAAACAATTTGCTGATAATTTACTCACCCCGATGTCATCCAAGATATCCATGTCTTTCTTTCTTCAGTCGAAAAGAAATTAAGGTTTTTGAGGAAAACATTCCAGGATGGACTTCAATGGCAACCAACTATTCCAATGTTCACAGAAGGTTCAAATGTCCGTCTCAATGCAGCTTCAAAGTCTCGACACGATCCCAGTCGAGAAATAAGTGTCGTATCCAGCGAAACGATCGGTCATTTTCTAAAATAATAAAATATATGTATACTTTTTAACCACAAAAAGTTGGAGGAGAAAATGAGATAAAAATTTTCGCCCTTCCCGACCTTTTTGAACCAGAGAACACAGACAAATGACTTAGATAGATGACGTGACGCGCGACCTTTCCAACGTGATGACATAATGCGTGGCGCATCTCAGAGATGGTACAAGACGAGCATTTGTGGTTAAAAAGTATATATGTATATATTTATTTTTAGAAAATTACTGATTGTTTCACTAGATCAGACTCTTATTTCTCGACTGGGATCGTGTCGAGACTTTGAAGCTGCATTGAGACGGACATTTGAACCTTCTTTGAACATTGATATAGTTGGTTGTCATTGAAGTCCATTATATGGAGAAAAATCCTGGAATGTTTTCCTCAAAAACCTTAATTTCTTTTCGACTGAAGAAAGAAAGACATGGATATCTTGGATGACATCGGGGTGAGTAAATTATCAGCAAAATGTTTTTTGAAAGTGAACTAATCCTTTAAGGCAGTGTTGTTTTAGGATCACTGATATACTATTATAGTTTTGGTTTTGAATTCGAGAAGGTAAGTAACAACATTATGCTTCTTAGACGAAGTCAGGATAAAAAATTCACTGATGCGCTCAGCAGACTTCGACGCTTTACAGTTTTATCTGCCATCTCAACAACATTTCAGGTCAAGTCAGCAGTCTGACAATACAAATGTCACTTTAGCAATGTCGTCTCAGACACAAGCACTGTTTAACAGCAGAGGATCGCATAAAGCCTCGGTTATCATGTATTCAATTGATCAAAAGTGACGTTTATAATGTTACAAAACATTATATTTCAAATAAATGCTGTTCTTTTGAACTTTCTATTCATCAAAGAAACCTGCAAAATAAAATGTACAGTATTAATCATAAATCATCATATTAGAATGATTTCTGAAGGATCATGTGACACTGAAGACTGGAGTAATGATGCTGAAAATTCAGCTTTGATCACAGGAATAAAACCTATTTTAAATCATAATTATATATCACAATTTCTGATGTATTTATGATCAAATAAATGCAGCCTTGGTGAGCATAAGAGACTTCTATTGCATATAATTTATATATGCACTATATCTAGTACATATAATTTATATATGCAGATTCAAAACTATCTTCAGATAACGCAGTCTAAAGTTGTTCACTAGTTCATTTAATTTGTTTAGCGTTCTGTGCTGAAAATGATGGTGATATTAATGACATTTGAAAGTTGAAGTTTTCTCATGAAATGATCACAGAGGCTTCATGAAATCCTTCGAAAATGAAGTTTCGTGTTGTTTTGCACACGGAAAATGTTGATCTTTTCCTTCTGATCTTAATCTGAAAGAGCGACTAATGGCTAAAGTGTTGTGTGGGGTATTAAGAAAAATAGAACAAAATGAATAAACAAAGCACACAAGATATAAGCAGTTATGCTTTAAACACTTTCACTATATACACACATGATATCAAGCATGATATCAAAGGACTTCACTCACGGCACACATGAAGGATATCAGAGGACTTGGCAACACCAGCGACTTGAATAAACACTCGGACACATTTGTTAACAGTTCTGTGTCAGAGAAATATTCCAAACAGACCGATGGGCTGAGTCTCATGAAAGCACACATAATTCAGCCCTAAAATTAAAAGAAAGAAGCAAGAAATCACATTTTGCATAACGCAAATAAAGCCTACATTTAGAGTTTTTGCATTGTAATATTATTCTCATGATAACTGAACACAATTTCCCCCAAACGACCATTATTGTAATGCATCCAGATGCTTTGCTTTTGAATTCTCATGATGCTCAGAAATGAAAAATTATTTAAATCAGCATAAATTGCATTTTTGCAAAATGCATTTTTTCCCCTTAAAATGTAAAAGCATTATAATAAATACTACCACAATGCATGTGACCGGTGGACCACAGGGGAAAAACAATGCCGAATGCAAATAATAAAATGCAACTAATATTGCATTACAGTAATGAGAGTTTGAGGGTAAATGTCCTTAATTGCCATGAAAATAATGTCATGCAATGCAATGCAAAAAAAATCCTAATGATCCTTAAATTGTCTTTATTGTCTTTATGCAAAACATAAATGGCGTGGAGAAATATGACCTGGACATGTTCTGGCGGGTTTAATGAGATTCAGCCAGTGATCAGACACTTTGTGAGAGAATGTGAGTTTTGCTGTGGCATCAAATCCGGCCGTCCAGCGATCTCTCTCGCCTTTTGTTTTCTGACAGACTCTCTGCTTGCTCAGCAATCGACTATAGAAATATTTTGGCAGGCTCGTGCTTTGTTTTCATTTCACAAAAGATGTGTGGTGGTTGCGGGGCGAGGGGGCAGGGCGAACGGGCCATCGCACTCTCTCTCTCTCTCTCTCTCTCTCTCTCTCTCTCTCTCTCTCTCTCTCTCTCGCTCTTTTCAATCTAAACAGCAGGAGGAAGTTGTAAATCATAGTAATGTACTCAGCCGTAATTCGGACCAGCAGGGAGAGCAGCACATACACACACACACACACACACAAGCACACGCACACACACACACACACACACACATGCAATTCTCCTCCATACGGCTGGAGTTTACAGTCGACACAAAGCCGCTTTAATCAGAGCAAACGAGCCAATGACACCAGATCCCCAAATCACAGTCAGTCACAGTACAGCGCAAACTCAATCACAGATACACATGAAACACAGACCTCACTTATCATTCACTGGGATCTTGATCTTTTCACTATATATTCATATGCATATTCTATTTTAGAGTTGGCCAATCAGAACAGAGGCCTTTTGCATATAAAGGCACAGGCATGTTGTGTAGTCTTTAACTCCATGCACAGCATGATGCATGATGTCAATTACCACAGAAAATAATTACAGTACAGTGATGCACTTAGAAAGTCTATGGAGCAAGACAAAGATTTAAAAGCAGAAACCTGAATCTAGTTTTTGATAAGAGCTTGCATTAATTATTCAGTTCATAAAATGCGCTGAAATCTGTGCACTGAAGTTCACCTGAAGTTTCAAATCATCCCTTTAGGAGTATGACTTCTGTTCTAGACACATTTAGTTCTGCATTTTTTTATAGTAAAACTATAAAACTGTAAAGTGGATAGTTACATTACAGTGTCCTTGCACATATCATGAATCGTTGACTAACATAGTCAAACTATAAAAAAATATAAAGTATATAGTAGAGCTGCATGATTCTGGATATATTTAGAATTAATTTTTTTTTTTTTTTTTCAAACACGATTCTGAACAGACAACTCAACAAAATAACGTAATTTACTCTGACAAATTTTAATTGCTGCAGTCTAATGAATCTGAATAAATTATGTTTTAAAAAACGGCATGAATTAATGATTCAATAACTTGCTCATAAATACTTCACTTGTTTTATTACTGGATGAATCAGCATTTTTAAACAAATCTCTTTAATAAATGATTCAATGACTCGCTCATAAAGACTTCACTCATTTTATTACTGGATGAATCAGCGTTTTTAAACGAATCTCTTTAATGAAGCTCTAATAAATAGTACAATACTATATAAATGATACCAAAATAATAATCAGCAGGGCAAATAAAACGTGTGAAAGACTCAAAGATAGTTAAACTAGTCGTTCTGTAAACATCTACAGTTCTCTAGTTAGTTTTGCTCTGATTCTTGGCCCTGACAGTTCAGTTTTGGATCAGTATACATGTAAACTGTGTTCACGAAGCCCTCGTCACCCTCAGTAACAGAATCCCTCTTCTGACGTCTCAGATCAGCAGCCAAATGCTCCTCTGGAAGAGTTTTCTCAGTCTTTCTCTAATCACAGGCTTGCTTGGCAACCAAAGCTCCGGGAAGCAATCAATAAAACCTTGTTACTCTAATTGTGAGATTATAATCTCGACCGCGACGTCTTCTGCATACTCAAACGGCGAGTCCATTAGAGACATTTCCCAGCTACTTTCTTCAGCCAAGAATGCAAATGCAAAGACTAACATTTACGCTGCGCTATCACATTGAGATGAACTTCAGCTGATAAAGGATGAGTAAATTGACACAGTGCTGGAGGACGGCTTAGCATGCTAATCAGAAGCAGCGCTTTCAAACTGAGATCACGTTTAAAGGGATAGTTCACCCAAAAATGGGAATTCTGTCGTTATTTACTCACCCTCAAGTCAGTCTGAACCAGTGTGCTGTTATTTATTTCATACAAATTGTGCACTATATTTATAAATGTCAGGAAGATATATATAAAAAATTTTAAGAAGTCTATTATGCTCACTTTCAGTCAGATTTAAAACTTTCAGTCAGATGTATTAATGCTTTTGATAGAAGTCTCTTCTACTCACCAAAGCTGCATTTATTTAATCAAAAAATACAGTAAAAATTGTGATATATTATTATGATTCAAAATAACTGTTTTCTATGTGAATATACAGTAAAGTTTAATTTATATCCTGTGATCAAAGCTGAATTTTCAGCATCATTACTCCAGTCTTCAGTGTCACATGATCCTTCAGAAATCACTCTAATATGATGATTTGATGCTCGAGAAACATTTTCAGGATTCTTTGATGAATAGAATGTTCAGAATGTATTTGAAATAGAATCTTTTGTAACATTATAAATGTCTTTACTGTCACTTTTGATCTATTTAATACGACATGAGCGTAAATAAAAAGAGAGAGAGGTTTAATTTTCGGGTGAAATATTCCTACTCTCACATGTAAATTCAGCAGAAGACGTCACGCAGAACAGAAGAAGCATTGATGTTTTCTCTTTGTAATCAATTCTCTCGCTGTATCTGTCTGTCTCTCTCATTCTCAGCTTCATTCAGCTCTCTCCTGTCTCTCTCTCTCTCGTTTTTTTCGCTCTTGTTGAGCCACTATCGATCGGTCGAGTTGGCTGGAGGTCAACCCTCGGCGGACTACACACTCTTTTGTTGGCGGCGGTTACCGTGGTGATCCTCGGTGACCCTGAACACACACAGGGCTCGTTAGGGGCCAAACGGAGACGAACTCTCCCCTACAATCAGACGGGGTCAAAGGTCGCAGGAGGACAGCTCAGTCAACGTGAATGTGAAGACTCCTGGGAAGGACACGGCGCCTGATCCGAGACCCAAACGAGTGTGTGAGTGTGTGATGGACTGGCCTTGTGTGTGGCCGTTCGAGATCAGGCCTGTTTCCATGACAGTCGTTTTCAATGGAACCTTTTTAAATGGAATCAGTTTCAAAGTAACAACGGAATAAAAGAAAAAAAAAGAGATCAAACAGCCTCTCCTGATCTTCACATGTACAGTGGGATCTGAGAGCTTTTTGCATAATTGAATACACTTTTTGTCATTATGGATTATATTGTCAGATTAATGAAAAAAACCTGATGATCATGTTCTCCAATAGCATCTTGAGCTTCAATAGAAGAAGAAAATCTGACATGATCAATATCAATATGGGTACATATTACCAATTAAAACTAAGTAAATGAATGTCGATGATCATAATAATGCAGAATCATTTATAATGTGTGGCATATATTTATACGGTTAACACTTATAAGGTCTCATTTGTTAACATTAGTTCATGCATTAAATAAACTAACATTAACTACATGAAACCTGATTGTAAAGTGTTACCATTTATACTTATAAAACCTTATATTTATATAATATTTTATATTCCACAAAACCCTACATTTCTAAATTTAAATAGTTTAAACTCATTTACTTACATTTGATTAGTCACATAAAAACATTACATAATTTACATATTTTATGTATTACATACATAAAAAATAATGCAGCCATTTAATCTTTATAATTTATAGTATGTATTTATACTTATAAGACCTTATCATATTTATATTTCTATAAACTTTTCTATATTTTTTTTCTTTTCTTAGGGACAAATTAACTTATTACTTACATTTAATTAGTCGCAAAAAAATATGACATAATTTACATAATTTATGTATTACATATTTACACTTATAAGACATAATATTTATATTTCTGTAATTTTTTTCCTAGTGATAAATGAACCCATCATTTACATTTGATTAGTCACATAGAAATAATGCAGAATCCTTTAACATTTAATATTTACAATTTACAGTACATTTTAACACTTATAAAACTTAATATAACATTTATATTATAATATAACATTTATATTTCTATAATATCCTTATTTCTAAAAATCCAAAAAAAAAATATATATATATTTCTAGGTTTAAATTAATTAATTAATTAACATTAGATTAGTTATAGAAATAATGGAGAATATTTTAATATTTATAATTTAAATAGTGTATTTTATTTAAAACCTTACAATAGTTGTATTTCTATAATATTTGTATTATATTTGTTGTATAGCCTATTTAATATATACATTTTATTTCAGAATGTTTCTTTATTTTCAGGTTTAAATGAAAAAAAATCTGCTCTCAAACTTTTGAACCCAATTGACCCTTCGCAAAGACACGTAAACTGATAATCTCTTTACTACTAGTTATAGCACGAAATAAACATAATTGAATATCAGAAGGTTATTTCCACCGCGGAAAGACGTCAATACGCACCATTTATCAAGTCCAAGTCTACGGACGTTAATCTACTAATTTTTTTGTCATTGCGTTATGATTGGTCAGATCATCTGTCAATCAAACTCCCAGCGAATGGTGAATTGCATAGACACAAATACACATAAACAAAAAGCACTAGGATGTCTGTGAATTACAGACTCTGAAATACATTACAGAAGTAAAACATGCTGTGAAACATGCCAGTTTGTTATTAAACAATTTTAATAATATATCAATTAAAAAATAAGACACAAATATTATAATAAAGACAGTGAGTGTCAAGTTGATGTGTTTTCATATGCAAGATAATTAATTCAATCTTGTCAAGCTGTTTTTTGCATAACTATTTCTCCTCCTGAGCATCACTGTTGTTTGAAGAACCAAAAATAGACAATCTATATTTATATACGTATATATTAAAAATCTCTCATGAAAATCCACGATGATTTAATTATTTAATTTATGATCAGAGATCATTCAATAACTTTTGTTTTAAAAAAAAGAAAAAAGACTCACACTTAATGACCAATGAGATGGAAATAAGAGAGAAAGTCTTCAGTTTTTTAATAAATCACTTTGTTAATAAAGCAGAAAGACGTTCTCAGCTAGTTGGGGTTGTTTGTCTGGCTTTGGTCTGCGTGTGTGTGTGTGTGTGTGTGTGTGTGTGTGTGTAACATTACAGTGTTAAAGGCAAAACTCAGTCTGAATCTGGTCAAGCGGAGAAGATCCGCAGACACATGTCAAATAAGAGTCTCAGAGTAAACAAACCAAGACAAAAGAAGAGAGTGGAGGATCAGATCCTCTTCATGTGTATCCCACAGAACTACGAATATACAGTGTGCAGAATATATTCACTATGATTTGGCCATTAATATTCCTAAAGAGCATGTCATTAGACTAGTTTCACGTTTGTTCCTGGTCTCATGAGTATATCCGGATCCTCGAGATGTTAACATCATTGGTCGAAAGCCAGACGAAAAATAAAATATACTGAACCAAAAGCCATTTCCTATGTTATTTGGTTGGAAACACTGGAAAAGATGAACATAAGGAACTAAGATTGAACAAAAAAAGCTGTAAATCCAGGCTTTCAAACACCAGGTTTGAGGGATTTGAATCTCACCTGACTCGGGGAGAGGAACTCTTGGTTGTTCTCACTCATGTACATGTTGTCACCATCAAACTGTGGGCAGATAGAGAGAAGAAGATTAAAGTTTGATTGGTCAGACAGCTGAGATAAAGGAAAATGATTTGCATATCAGACAGAACGTGGAAAAAAAAGGGAAAGAACAATTCCATCAAAACCGTCAGAGAGAGACGGAGAGAGAAAAAGAGTGTGTATCCTAGACAGCATTATAGGGCATGTTCTGCTTCTTTTGGTGAAATTCTAATGCAGCATTGCAAACATTGTAGTATTCACTTGCAATTCTAGATTTGAGCTTTAATGAGAATGCTGCCTTCATAACACCTTGTCCTAACCAGACATGACACGACTGTAACATGCGATGAAAAGCATCTTTCTTTTTGTCCTAACCAGACGCGATGGCGATATGCAACAATTCTATTTTAGAAACGGTTTATATTTCTGCAATGTCGCGGCTGGAACAACAACATACAAATTATGACAATGATAATCTCAGGTACTGATTATGTGCTTTATTTAATGTTAAAAGCATCTAATGTGAGTTTGAATATAATTTTGAATTATCTTATAGCCGTACTGAAAGCGAAAATGGATAATTTACCTCAGAACTACTGTAAAGAAGAGATAAATTAAAGAAAATAAGAACTCAATGTGAACAAACAAGTGTATTTTTTGACAGATTGTTTCAGTAATGTGGTATGTATTTTTAATAATGTTAAAATGGTGTATTATTTATGAATTTGATTATGAACAGTGAGAGTGCAGTGCGCTTGCAGAGTGACTCCGCCCACACGCTCTTCTGATTGGCTGTTATTTTGGATTGATTTGGTTGTGAGTGCAGTGCACTTGAAGAGAGACTCCGCCCACACTCTCTTCTGATTGGCTGTGATTAGGGATTGATTTTGTGGAGTCTTGTATTCACGTCACATCTGGTGTAGACAGACAAATGTTTTGTCGCTGGAATCTTATGGATCTGGTTAGCACACGGTGTAAGAAGGCAAAATATCAGCCATCATACTGGATTTTGACCACCACGCGTTAATAATATTGGCCATGATATTGCTTATGGGCCACCATAGACTTATAATATTGACTATCATATCAGTTATCAGCTTTCACAGATTCATAAAATCTACATATGCACACACACAAAACGCATTGCACGATTGCATTGCAAGATTAATTATTAAAGATCACATTGTTATCTTAGCAAGTAGTCAAACTCTACCTGAATCAAATCTCTTATACACTTCCTCATATGCTCATATTTCATTTGCAAACTACTTTTCCTACTGTCAGATTGAACAGGTGAGAACGAGAAAAACTGTCCTGAAATAATGTAACGGTGTGAAAGGAAGGATATGACACCTCGAAACAGAGAATTTAAGAAGCGACCACAATTGCCCTGCAGCTTGTGTCCTCAGATTGAAAGGTTGAGAACAAACACGTCGCTCCTGCCCTGGTGAATCTGCGGTGAATTACTCATAACTTATGTTTAAATGCATGCTAAGATGCAGGAGCGGGACGAGCAAACGCTGTCAGAAAGGAGAAGGACCACATGGAGCATCTCCGAAGCTCTGACAGCCGTCAAACATAAGAGGAGGGAGAGAAACGTACAATATGAGAAGTATATACTATAAAAAGGCTAATCTGAGGAGTGCAGAAATAATTATTTTAATCAAAGAAACTAAAGAAATAAAGGACTCAATTAACTCGCTAATCGTTTCTTTCATTCTTTTAATTTACGTCTTAATTTCTTCATAATCACTCGTTAGACAAAACCAAATCGGAAAAAACAATATTTTGACAACAGTTATAAGACAAACAAGCCAAAACAAAAAATAGTTACGCAAACCGGCAGTGCGTCATTGTGGTGTTTGCTGAAACCACACAAATCAATATGATACCAGACACTCAACGGCCGGCTCTGGAAAGGAGATAGCATGTACTATATGCACAATATATCACTGAACAAGCAGTTTCAGAAGTCTGATAGTGTTTGTTTCATATCAGTCTTCATGGATTTATATGATCATATCAGCACTACACAACATTTGCTGATTGTGCATCCCTACTGAATTAACAAAAGCCCCGCTTTAACTTCATGACGGTGTTTTGTGACCGTGTTTCACGTCATGTATTGCATGCGACGGTAAACGCAGGAGAGAAACGTAACGCTACAGAATCCGAGAGTTTCTCTCTTTCTTTCTGGGCTTCCTCATCCATCTCTCTCTCCTCTCAGAGAAATGTGATATTACACTGCCGTCCAACATCACGCATAATGACAAACCCGTCAAACAGCTGATGGGGGTCGTAGAGCACTTCTAATGTGAACACCCCCCACCCCCACACGCATATGAGTGTGTGTGTGTGTGTGTGTGTGTGCGCTAAACATTCATCATGCATTCATATATTCTATACAGCAAACTGCAGCATCAATAATACAGCATTGTAGCATCCCATTGCACACACACACACACACACACACACACACACTACTAAAGGCAGCACTGATAGTTTTGTTTATCGTCGTCTTCTAGAAATGCACTATGATATCTGCCCCCCCCCCCCGTCTTCTAATTAAGATGCAAATATATCCAAATGCACTATAGACACTTTTTACAAATTACACCCTTTCACACTGTGTGTGTGTGTGTGTGTGTGTGTGTGTGTGTGTGTGTGTGTGTGTGTGTGTGTGTGTGTGTGTGTGTGTGTGAGAGAGAGAATGGGGGTGGTGTTTTTGCATAACTGTTTCTCTTCCTGAGCATCACTGCCATTTGAAGAACCAAAAATAGACATTACAATCTATATATATATATATATATACGTATATATTAAAAATCTCTCATGCAAATCCACAAGGATTTAATTTAAGATCAGAGATCATTCAATAACTTTTGTTTAAAAAAAAAAAAGACTCACACTTAATGGCCATTGAGATGGAAATAAGATTGTTAATAAAGCAGAAAGACATTCTCAGCTAGTTGGGGTTGTTTGTCTGGCTTTGGTCTGTGTGTGTGTGTGTGTGTGTGTGTGTGTGTGTGTGAGAGAGAGAGAGAGAGAGAGAGAGAGAGAGAGAGAGAGAGAGAGAGAGAGAAAGAGAGTGGAGGTGGTGTGAAGTTATAATGGAAGATTAAAAGATTTCCCCCTTATCTGTTACTTTATTACATTCAGACACGTGTGCACAGAAATATACACACACTAGCATTCAAAAGTTTGGGGTCAGTAAGATTTTATTATTATTATAATTTTTTTTTAAATAAATTAATACTTGTATTCCTCGAGGATGCATTAAAGCGATCAAAAGTGACAGTAGAGACAATTATAATGTTACAAAAGATTCTATTTCAAATAAATGCTGTTCTTTTGGAACTGTGTCTTCTTTGTTTTCAACTGATAATAATCATAAATGTTTCTTGAGCATCAAATCATCATATTAGAATGATTTCTGAAGGATCATGTGACACTGAAGACTGGAGAAAATTCACCTTTACATCACAGGAATAAATTATATTTTAAAATATATTCTAATAGAAAACAGAGTTTTTGAACTGTAATAATATTTCACAATTTTACTGTATTTTACAGTATTTTTTATCAAATATATGCAGCCTTGGTGAGCACTAAACAGCTTTCAATCCTTCACACACTACAGTAGAACCCAGAAGAACATGTTCTCACTCAGGAGACTCGAGTAAAGTTCATATTGAGATCTTCTGATTGCAGATTCTGGAATCAATCATGGTACATTTTGATTCAAGAGACACACCACATTCAGTATGTGTGTATAAAGCGTTTGTCAGCCGTCTTTAACTCTATTAATACAGCTCATATAGTATTATATCACACTCTTCCGTTCAAAGCCAGTTCCTGTAGAAAGAGCCATGACCACAAACACAGAGATGAACATCAGCAAACACCTGTGTGTGGATAGAGCTCAAAACATACTGATATATATATAGAGAGAGAGATATATAGATATATAGATATATATCATTAGCAAACACCTGCGTGTGGATAGAGCTCAAAACATAGTCATATATATATATATATATACACACACACACACACACACACACACACATGTTTCCCAAATAATATCTGCTCTGCATAAATACAAATAAGTTTAGGGTTTTCTATTAAAGCAGCAATGAAAAGTCTTGCATGCGTTTTATTACCTGCAACTTCATCCTTATTATTATTATACTGTAAAATAGTTTTATTTTTAGTGTTCTAATTGCATATTGTTTCTTCTTATTCATACTGTGTATTGACCCTGTATTGTCTCGTACTGTATTGTGTATTATTCTTACTAGCTATTGTCTCTTATAGTCTATTCTCTTATATTTAGTGTTTCTTACGAGCCTCTTCTTTCCTGAGAGGAACGGACAAAATAAGGCTTTTATTGTATTAAGTGCAGATGACAATTACGATCTTTTGCATATAATAGCATACACAATAAACAATGCAAACATAAGTGTGCTTGTCACATGACTAGGTTCACACAGAATGGGATAAAATAAGGAGTCAAGAAAGCGATTGTGATTGATTTCACGTCTGGATATAGAAGGTCAAGCGCATTGCATTGTGGGATACAGTATCTCACGCAGTGTGTTCTTTTGTATACTGCACGTTTTGACAAATGTCATCCAATGCATGCGAAACATTAGCATAGTGTGCTCGCTATACATCCTACAGGAGGAGTGTGACTATATTATTCCAGTCCCGCTCTCTCTCGGCACGTCTGCCACGCCAGGCTTTGCTATTACCCGTCTAATTGCACATTCGGCAGTGACAAGAGCTCATTAGTGCTTAATTACACACGTGTTATTTAGTACAAACATCTCCATTTGGGCCCCTTTTGCCGTGTAATTGTTCTGCGGGGACGGCCGTTGAGATGGAGGGCACTTCGAGTGATTCGTGCCGAGTACGGGAGGCTGGAAGTAGGTCATGTGCCATAGCAATAAACAAGGAACACTGCAATAAAATAATATAGTCACACACACACACACATACACACACACACAAATAAATGCACTCATGCCGAAGCCAGTAATATCCAAAGCTCATGTAATATTTACTGTGCACTAATAGATGGCAGAGAGAAAGAGACTGTTTTGCATCTGAATTTCAGAGAAATGCAGACCACATGAACACCACTGAGCTCTGTGTAAGTTTGTTTGCAATATAGAAATCTGAGTCTGAGATCGACTGATGCATATGTATTAAAGTGCAGATGACAGATCTTTTGCATCTAATAGCATATACTGTACAACATAAGAAGGCTTCATTGTTGTCACATGACTAGGTTCACACAGAATAGTATGAGAACACAATGAAAATCTGGGATTTTGTTCATTTGAAGAGGATCATGACATTGATTTTTTTAATTATTATTATTGTTTAAATATGTTCCTTGAGGTTCACTTATAATGTTAATAAAGTTTTTTGCATACAAAAATCTATATATATATGCAAAAAAGAAAAGTCAGTTTTTAAGGCGCGGCTCCTTTAAGGCTGTCGGTAAACAGACACTGCTGTGATTGGCTAACATCACTGCATAGGAAACAGTGTCAACACACACTCGCTGTTTGAAAACATGATCCATATAAAACCGTCCTTTACAGACAGAGCATTATGTAATCATTTACTTGTGTTTGTGGTGCACCTGCTGTAGGGCTGCACGATTATGACAAAAATAATTGTTGATTATTCCCTTGAAATTGTAATTGCGATTATAAATTACGATTAGCACAATTTACATTGAATGATGTTTTGAATAGCTTTATGCCATTGTTTGAAGCCACTGCATGCCATATTGTATATCAAAATAAACCAGCTGAAAACACTCTTCCTGAAAAAACTTTTTTTTTGCTTTTCTATAGCATTAAGCCTCAAATGTCAAAAAAATAAATAAATAAATAAATAAATATATATATTTCAAGAAACCAAACCAAAGTAAATATATGCATGGTATTATAATGTTATATTAAAAAAAAAAAAATCAAACAATGGGGGAAAAACCCTTAAAGGAGCTGTATATAAGAAATGTATTTCAATTAATCATAAAGTAATTGAATACACCGGGGGGGGATACACCGCTCTACAGTAATTTGAAAGTGATTGCAGTACCAGTTTTGGCCACAATCTTACATACGGCTCCTTTAAGATAAGCTGTAGAAAGAACAACAACACATCTTAAGCACACAGAATAATGTAAGTGAACTTTTTTGTAATTGCGCCTTTAAACGATTACATAATTGTGGCATCTGTAATTGTAATTGTGATTACAAATTGGATTAATTGTGCAGCCCTACCCTGCTGTCGGATTCAATACAGTCACGGCTTCTTCTGTCAACTAAAGTTTCTTTGCAACCTGTGTCTCGCTGACTAAACAAAATGCTCCGAACAAACATATAATCCTCTGACGAGATCCGGAATGCCATTAAAATAAACCATCCGCTTGTTTCCGATGCTGGGATCCTTCTACAGAGACTCAAACCAACTGTTTGAACTGGATGTGTCAAAGCAAACGTTCTTTCGCTCTTCTCGACAGACTCCAGTCCATCAGAAACTGAGCGCGCATCAGGTGTAGACAGTGTCAGTCATTATAATGGCTCTAGATGCTCACGTCCAGATGTCAGCTGTTAAGTGACTGAACACCAGTGGGCGGGGCCTATGGTGTGGTGATGAATAACTATTGGTCGATGTCTTGCTCTGGAGGCGGGCATATGCAAATGTATTTGCCCGTGTGACGTCACAGATCCCGCAATATCCAAACAAGCCGTTCATGGAGCTTGATTAAATAAATGCTTTGTTTATAATGAGGATGATTTTAGCTCTGAAACATGCAGGATGTTTTAATGGTACAAAGACCTCATTTATGTCGAAAGATCAAGGACAATTTGATTTCTCATGTCATGACCCCCGGTAAACCCGGAAATTAAGTTTTAGGATTTTGGAAAATATAGAATAATGTAAGGTTTTAGAAGTATAAATATATACTTCACTGTAAAAAAAAAAAAAAATTCTACTTAAAAGCTTGAGCTCAGTTGCTAATTAAATTATTTAAGTATAATCAAGTTGTTTAAGTCATTTCAAAATAAGGAATATTAAACTACATTGAACATTTTCATTTTTGCAACATAAGGTGACCTTTGATTCAAATCTCATATAACTTATAAAAGTTGAAATTGCTTAAATTATTTTGTTCAGTTCAAGTAATGTAAAAACATTTTGTCATGACTAATTGATCATATCTTTTTTTTACAGTTAAATATTCAATATTAAAAAGATTCTGGACTATTTCTGACTATATTATAGAAATAGAAGTATTGCAAGGTTTTTAAATATTAAAAGATGCTTCATTATTGTGACCAATGATTCTCATTTTCTTACATTATCATGTGACTCTTTGTACAAACAGTCAGATTTTCTTTTTCCACTGAAGCTCAAGATGCTCATCTCAAATCTCGTCATCTCATCAGCGTATGTTCATAAAGCTACAGCGTATTTTGAGATATTCTTGAATGCGTGTCTATTTTTGAGACTCAAATTACAAGATATAATCTGTAGTGAAACATTTATATTCAACTCTCAAAAATGCAAAATAGAAGCATTTTCACACGCAGCCTTGAACTTTTGAAGTTTCTAAACATGATGCAATAATGCAACAAGCATTGCAAAGAGGAGTTAAACCATGGTAAAAATCACTTTAAATGCACAAATGTGAGTGTCTTTGAGCTTTAAAAAAATGACAGCGGCAATGATATGATAATAAAGTTAATTAAATAGGTAAAACCACTATTAATAATCATCAGGAAATCATTCTCGCCACAAATATAATAGTTCATTAGTCTGACTGTAGAGGACAATCCACAAAGAAACTTCATAAATAAAGAATAAAAACGCAGCTCATCCAATCAGAAATCTGATTTTAAATGCAAATAATAAATCATTCCGGATGCTGATTGGTAAATACAGTTAAACGTGAAACAGCATGACCTCTCGCACCCGAGTGCTTAATTAAACGGCTAAATTCACAGTGCAATTTAACTCAGTTCACCAGAGTCCAATTCACATTGCTTCTGACCTTTTATTCGGTCTCGGTTACTGTAATCTGGCAACCCGTGCGCTCGTCCAGGCCAACTTGGACCCGACAACTCAAACAATCCAGTTGTTGCCAGAACAGCCGAGGTAATGACGGGAGCTACCGGTGCTCGTCTCCTCTCCGGAGAATGAATAATATTCTGGCAGTGCCGAATCTAATAGGCGCTCTCTCTTAGATATTCAGCTGAGAATGGCACTTATGAAATATTAATATCATACAAAAAATATGGCAACTCCAGCGCACTCCATCTCTCAAACTCCAGCGTAATTGACTATGCAAGTCTCTCCAAATCAGGCGGAGGGAGAAAGAAAGGAGAAACAGAATGCAGGAATGTGTCAGAGTCTCACAAATGAGGAGGAATTAAATGTACAGATGTGACATATGAACGATGGCCTGATGATTACACACACGCACACAAGCAGAACCCAATTAAACATCACGTGTCACGCAACGCCAAACCACGCTAAATTACGATAATTGGACGTGTTTACACATTCAAATAAATTAAACCATTAATATCAAACACTTGAATCGCAAATGGACCACGACGGGAATGCATTCAGATAATGTGAATGTGAAGTGTTAAAACCTCCTCGACCAATTTAACATGTAAACAACCCAATACACACACATGTGTTTCAGTGCAGAAGTGTGTGAGATTGAGCCACGCCTCCACGTTCCCTGATTGCCCAATCATCTCCAGCTGTGACTGTTATTGTGTGTTTCATTTCTTATTTACAGCTCGAGTGAGAAGAATTACACCGGATCACGTCCTAAACACACACACACACGGAACAAAACTCAATAGCTTTGTTTAAAAAAGGCCTGTTTTAGGACTGAGAGTTCATATACAAACACCTTTATGACTTACAGCACTTCTTTATACAGTAATTGATCAAAAAATAATAACGAATCATTCATTTTCTGTTTTAATATACAGTAAAGTGTAATTTATTCCTGTGATCAAAGCTGAATTTTCAGCATCATTACTCCAGTCTTCAGTGTCACATGATCCTTCAGAAATCATTCTGATTTGATGATTTATTACGCTTGTGCTGCTTAATATTATTTTTTTTATAACCTGTGATACTTTTTTCAGGATTTTTTGATGAATAAAAAGGTTTTAAAAAAGAACAGCATTTATAGAAATAGAAATATTGTGTAACAATTTACACTACCTTTCAAAAGTCTAAAAAAAAGTAAAGATATAATTTTTTTTTTTAAAGATTTCTATTTTGAATACTTGTTAGAATATGATATTTTTGGTTAATATGTTTTGCCTGCACATGCGGCGTTAGTTACATCAACGTTTTTTTTTTATACAAATAAAAACAGAATAACATACACTAATGAATCATGCACAATAAAATGAGAGATATATGAAGAGTAGTGTGTGTAATCCGGGTCCAATCAGATTTCACGTTGTCTTTATATAATAAAAGTGGGTGTTTGGTTTTTAATAGCTGTTATGCATTGATTGTTTAACATTTAACTTACAGATGAAATGCCACCAAATGAGGGAAACCACTGAAAACTCATAATGAGATCTCGTTAATATCTCAATTGCCTTAGATTAATCAAAATCTGCTATCAAAAGTAAAAATAAAAACTCAATATGAACTCAAATATTTCTCAACAAATGAGCTGAGCTGCTATAAATGTTCATTTTATGGTTCTATACACTTGTAGGCAAATATTATTTGTCATAAAAAGTTGTGGTTTTTAGGAGGAACATCTGAGACCAAGTTGATACATGAGCAATAACATTTACCTGTGAGATAACATGACACCTAAAGAAGAATCATAACTGGGATGTCATGAATATCTCGAGAGCTCGTACTCGACAGCGATGAGAATAAACTGAGCAAAGTCTGAATGAAACTGATGTTTATTTTACTCTTTCTACTCGACGCTTAATTCAATGTGACTTTGTAATTATTTGTTTCAGACTGAAAACTGATACCAAAAGATGCCAAAAATGTTCAATCAAAAGTCATAGCTCTCAATATTATGAACGCAAATATTTCTATTCAAAGCTGCAATAAAAATTCCTTTTATAAGTCTTTACTCTTACTGGATTATGACTACGGAATCATTTAGGTCTGTTTTGTATTGTAAAGCCTGTGTGTGTGTGTGTGTGTGTGTGTGTGAGAGAGAGAGTGAGTGCCTGTGTGTGTGTGTGTGTGTGTGTGTGTGTGTGTGTGTGTGTGTGTGTGTGTGTGTGTGTGCGTGTGTGAGTGTGTTTGTGTGCATGTGTGTAAGTGTGTGTGTGTGCATGTGTGTGAGTGTGTATGTTTGCATGTGTGTGTGTGTGTTGCTCAGCTCCAGAGGAAGCTGATGGTGGGTGGGTGTGTGAGTGTGTGTGTGTGTGTGTGTGTGTGTGTGTGTGTGTGTGTGTGCGTGTGTGTGTGTGGGTGTGAGTGTGTGTGTGTGTGTGTGTGTGTGTGTGTGTGTCACTCAGCTCCAGAGGAAGCTGAAGGTGAGGGTGGGTGTGTGAGTATGTGTGTGTTCATGTGTGTTCATGTGTATGTGTGCATGTGTGTGTGTGTGTGTGTGTGTGTCGCTCAGCTCCAGAGGAAGCTGATGGTTAGGTTGGGTGTGAGAGTGTGTGTGTGCATGTGTGTGAGTGTGTATGTGCATGTGTGTGAGTGTATGTGTGCATGTGTGTGAGTGTGTGTGTGTGCATGTGTGTGAGTGTGTACGTGTGCGTGTGTGTGTGTGTGTGTGTGTGTGTGTGTATGTGTCGCTCAGTTCCAGAGGAAGCTGAAGGTGAGGGTGGGTGTGTGTGTGCATGTGTGTGAGTGTGTACATGTGCATGTGAGTGTGTGTGTGTGTCGCTCAGCTCCAGAGGAAGCTGAAGGTGAGGGTGGGTGTGTGAGTGGGGGGGGTTATTTTAGCTAGTGAGCGGATGTTTAACTGAACCAACTTTCAACTGAACCCTGTGTGTGGAGATGCAAAGATACCGAACAAAGACTAAAGCTGGTTCCCTCCCTCACCGCAACACCTGACGCACGGGCCGAGGAGAAACGGCACGTTTCCTCTGAGATCTTCAAGTGCTTGTTCTCAGCTCAACCTTCATGCCAGGGTTTGGTTAGACTTCTTAAAAGGCGGCTGAGGAGACGCTTGATAAAAGGCAGATAATTTTAAACCATTCATATGTAAATGCAGGTACGCATCCGGAAAACTGAGCAAGAAAGAAAAAAGATTTTTTTCTTTTTTTTTACCACTGTCTTTTTTTAGATCGCTCCTCAGAACTCTGGGCATTGTAAAAAAAAATATGATATTTTTCAGTTTTATTTATGAAAGTGTCAAGACTCTGTGAAAGAACTTTAACTAACTGTAGAATAATGATTTATATATATAACAAATATATATTTCTGTATATCACTCTACTTTCTATGCTTTATGATGATGTCATAAAATGATGATGATAATGCAGTCATTAAAATAATCCAAAATGTCCCTGAGAATTCAGGGTTCCCACACCTTTAGACCAATACAATTCCATGACTTTTCCAGGCTTTGATGATGAGGATTATTTTAATAAAAATTTGTAAAAGATTCTATTAATTTCCATGACTTCTCCAGGCCTAAAAATCAGAATTTTACAATTTCTAGGTTAAAGATTACCATAGTATTACCACACATGCTCAAACCCATTGTATATACATGCATTTTATGATTTTTTTTATGTTTATGCTTATTGTTACAAAAATAAAAAAATAATAAAATACAAACTTACTATAAAATTACAAAAAAGCATGTCAGGGAAATCTTATTCTTTAACACACTATATAAAGGTAATATAATGTGATTGTTTAAAGTAATAAATCAGAATTGTACAATTTCAAGGTTAAAGTAAACCTTAGTATTACCATATATGTTCAAAAAACATTGCATATCCAAGCTGTTTTTTTTCCGTTTCCTTACAAAAAGTGCTTATTTTTTGGACTTTTTAAATATTACATTATTTAAAATAATATAATATATAATAAATATAAACATATGCCATGTAAATGTTAGTTTTTTAACACTCCCATGATGGCAATACCATGGTATTGTTTAAAGTACCTCACAGCACAATGAAATATTAACATGGAAACCAATGGGACTATATACAATCTGCATAATTTTCCAGGAAATCACCATTTTAAAATCCCCCTGATATTCCAGCTTTTCTCGCTGATAACGGCTCGGACGAGGTATGACTGGTCAGCGTGAGCTGCTTTGTTGGCGCTATAAATGATTTACGATGCCGGTTTCTGGAACATCAATACCATCTCGTTTCTAATTAAAAAGAAGCCGCCCACAATATTGCACACGGCGGTATTCACTCGAGCAGGACGACGAGAAGATCTTTCCAAAAAGAAAAGCTACTGCAGAGGATTTTTCAGTGTTTTGGAACATGTTTATTTCCACAGTTTCACATTTTCAGTTAATATGCTGAGTAGATCAATTGAAAAGAAAAGCGGAGGGCACACGCAGTTCGAGATTTTCCAGTGAGTCAGACGTGTTTTACTTTGTTAAATATGGAGGTCCTTTCAAGTAACGGAAAGTGAAAAAGGAAACATAGGTAATTCTGAGTCAAACATGCACACTTCTGAACGTGAGTCACTTTTGTATGTGTGTGAACCAGCATTGCAAACATAAGCTGTGTATATCTGCAACTGCAAAAACACCATTGAATGAGCACAAAATAAAAACCATGCCTACGATCTATAAAGATGGTGCTAAAATGACTGTTTATTCACGTGCATTGCTCATTCAACAAATGCACTATAGTAACTGTGTTTGTAGAACTCACATTATAAAAATGCATGTCTTTTGGTGAAATAATTCACAACTTACAGTAGACATTAATTCTTCTCATGCTCAAAGCAAAGAAAAATAACAACATCCACATTGCATGATATTCACTAACAAATAATTGCACCAATATTCTCTGAAATACCATGCAAGTGCATTGTGCATGAATATGGTGATCATTCAGTGTCAGGGCATTACCATCTGATGCTGCCACTGTGTGTTGTGTGAGTCTAAGTAGACTGGTTTTTGGCTCAAGTTTAAACTTTATCCTGTAGCATGTGGTGTGTGTGTGTGTGTGTGTGTGTGTGTGTTTTTGTTTATATTACATTGTGGGAACCAAATGGCCCCACAAGGATAGTAAAACCTGAGATCACCTCCATTGTGGGGACCAGCCAGCGGTCCCCATGAGGGAAATGGGTTAATAAACATACTAAATGATATTTTTTTGAAAATGTAAAAATGCAGAAAGTTTTCTGTGATGGGTAGGTTTAGGGGTAGGGTTAGTGTAAGGGGACAGAATATACAGTTTGTACTGTATAAAAACCATTACGTCTATGGAGAGTCCCCATAAAGATATGTGCGCCTGTTTGTGTGTGTGTTTGTGTGTGTGTGTGTGTGTGAGTGGCTGGGAGGTTATGGTGGGTGTGAAGTGTGGCCATATGTGGACATATAGAGACTCTGAGTTCATCATGTGACCCTCAGAGAACCACAAAACCACCACAGAGAGACAGTCACAGTCAGACAGCAGGGGGCGCTAGAGAAAACCCTGATCCAAAACCCAGCGAACTGACGACATAAACCACGATGAGTGGACAAACGAATCCAATATGGTGGCTGTGTCAATAGAAATGTTAATTATACTTTCAGAAACAATCTTTACAGTTTGGTTATTTCACCATATTTGTGTGTCAGCAGATTCTGATTGGATGTTTTTATCATTCATCAGCTGGGGAAAAAAAAATTGGTCTGAAAGTGATTCCAATGTTGTTTTTGTTATTGCTGTGGTGTGGACTTCGCTGTTCTCGTGGAATTAGAATGATTATTAATTTATATATTCATTTATATTGAAAATAAATGCCTTTCCGATCTGATATGTGATGGGGAAAGGGAGTAGAGCGAGTTCAGCAAAAGGCGGATTTGAACTCGGGTCGATTTGCATCAAAACTTTCTGCCACGCACCGTATTTCTACTGTTGATAATCCAGCGTCTTCTGTAATTTTGACGTCAGTGGGCGGAGTTAGTGTAAATAGACACTCCATTATTGATTATGGTGTTTGCGTACTTGCATAAACTCCATCTTTATTTGTATCTATGGTTTCATGAAGGAACTTTATCATCCATAGAACCATTCCAGGTTATTTATACTGGAAAAAGGTACTTTAGATTATTAAATATTATTATTAAAAGTGATTCTGAAAGGTTCTTTGGTGAATCCATAATCCCAGCAAGCAATTTTGCGTTTAAAATACGTCTAATAACCGTCCAAACACGGCCCAGACGTCTAGGCTAAAACAAGGCAAAATTTGGGCTGTCAGTGAAAACTGAATAGACATCTAACCATCGCACAAGAATAGACTAGTCATCTAAAATATGAACACGTCAAAGAAATGAAAAACCAAACGCCTTGTAATCACTGTTGACTTTGCTTACATGATGGAATATCATTCATCTCACAAGTTATTTTAGCAAAAACGACATGTAACCAAATTCAAGGTTATTTTGGCTAGAAGTGGGTTACTCATAAGCCCTATTCGGACGGGATTAACTTTACCAGGGTAGATGGAGTGTAATTTTACCACAGGACGTCTGTAATATTAATGGCCAATTCGCACGGGATAGGAGATCTCAGTAAAACTAGCAGAAGTGGGAGAGTAACTCGATTTACACTCCGCCGTCACACTCATGTGTGTTACGCTGCTTCCTGATATCACGTGCACAAGCACATATAACCTATATTTATATATATAAAACAGTTATGTCCGTTCAAACGATGTATTAATTAACTTCAGATTGGATTGTGTTGGTAATAGGCACTTAGCTAACGCGAAAAGATGTTTCGTGCCTCTAACAAGTGCTGTCGATCTTCTTCTGATCTGAATGGTGTGTGTGAAACACTTGAGTTTTGCCACAGACTCGTCCCAGCGACTAGAACGCAACTGATGCTTTATCAAGCGTCTCCATACTTAAAAAACTGCGGGAAACTACTTTTAAACTGGATATGATGAAATATTTACGTACATATTTACAGCGGGTCTATTCGCACGGGATTAGTATTACCTGAGGTTATTTCTCCGGACCTTTTTACTGAAGGTAAAAGTCACCGTAATCTTTACTGACATTGTCCGTGATGATCACTGAGATGCACATTCGGAGAGAAGAGAAGCTCTGGTAATTATTACTCTACCCCTCCTCTCCATGTTAAACTAGTCCCGTCCGAATAGAGCTATAGCCGGACTATATCGGGTCTATAGTTAACCGAGACGGTGAAATGGCGGCTATTGGGCAAAAGCCCCTTGTTTAGAGTATGTTTCTGGTCAGTAGGTTAGGGTTAGGTCTCACTAGGGTTTGTGTCAGAGCTGAAGAGGAAGATGAAGGTGTGGAACGGGTCTCACCCCTGAAGAGGGCAGTCTTTTCTCCTCAGGGTTGTGTCTCACGGGTAATGCGCCGTACAGCCTAACACCTCGATCTCCTACACTGAATCTGCTCTGTAGAGATGGAGAAGAGGAGAGGCGGAAGGAGACAGAGAGGAGAGAAAACACAGGACAACGCACCCAACTTAGAAGTGAAACGACTGATTCATCATTGACAGACAACCAATGAGAGCTTCACAAATCAAAACATCATCAATACCCAACAGGATTTTCCCTCACTGACATTTTACTATAGTATCTAAGGTGTTTACCATAATCCACCCTCTAATATTATGGATATACGGCTCAGGTTCCTCCTTCAATGTGTGTTTATGGGACTTTTCCAGCTGTTTTATCATCCAGTGGGTGTAAACCGTGCCTTTAATACTCCAGGCGTTTGATCACATCATGATCAGCACTAGTACAAGTGATGATTGACTTAAATGCCACTATAACATATTGAGCTCAGCGTGAATCATGACATATGAACTGATTTCAGTCAGTCATTCTGGCCTCTTCCCACTGCGTGTTCATGTATCTGTGTCTGTGTGTGTGTGTGTGTGTGTGTGTGTGTGTGTGTGTGTGTGTGTGTGAGAGATCTCCTCTGTCCCACTCTGTGTGTGAGGCTTGTTTGAGGAAACGCTCCCGGCAGGAGTTTTGGCAGTCTGGGTTTAGGATTCGGAGCAATCCAACATCTAATGATTCACACAAGAGAGTGTGCCAAACACACACACACACATAGAGACATATGAAACTAGTGTAGTGTACTTGTAGTGCACACCACTGTCTCTCAAATGACCTGAGAGAAAAATTACAACCGGATGATAAAATACGGCCTCAGGCTCATTAACAAAATAACACAGCCCTGCATCTTAAATAGAAAATAATTTGATAATGCTGAGTTAAAAAATATCAGTAAAAACTTTCCATCATGTAGTTATATATACAGTGTTGTTTGTGCAAGTTACTCTGGAAATGTAATTAAATGACTGATTACTCCTTTTAAAAGTAATCAAGCTACTGTTTTGATGACTTTATTTCAAAAGTTAATGTAATGTAATTAGTTTTAATTAGTACAAAAAACCCAGAATAACCTCTTTAGCCTGCTCATGAATTAACTTTATTGGGAAGAGCATACAATATCTCAGAACAAACTAAATTAAGCCAGTTTCTTCTGACTTTTAACTCCAACTTTGAAATATTTGTATATTTGGACTGGACTCGACAGTAGAAGTTGATGCACTGCTCTCCGCACCTGCTGTTTCTCGAGAAGTTTTACCGTGCTGCGCTTTCAGGCGTGTTAACAAATTAGATGTGGAGTTTTCCGCAGTTGAAAAGGTTTTCTTCCCCCCACATAATTGACAGCGCACAATAATGTTCTTACCGTTGACAGAAATAAACTCAAAATAATGATTGTATTTCCAGCTACAGAACGCGTAATGTTCTCTCTCCATGAGTAGATGACGGCATCTGAAAAGCTATTTCTCTTTTTACAATCAAGATGAACAAAGACTCCTCGTCTTTGGGATTCTCTCCCAGTCAACATCCGTAATTCAGACTCGTTAGCTCAAAACTCAAAACTCATTTATTCAGAACTGCTTATCTTCCATGATTACTTTGTGCACTCAAGTCCAGTACTTTTTTTATTGCTGTTTTCTATTGACATTGTTATTTACTGTTATTTTCTGTTTTAATATTGTTACTGTTGCTACTTGTTGTATGGTGACCTTGAGTGGTTTGAAAGGCGCCTTAAATAAAATGCATTATTATTATTATTATTATTATTATTATTATTATTATTATAAAACACTGCATGCTGTCGGCAGCGAAATAACACAGCTGTAACTTGGGCTTGGAACTATACTCTAATTACTATTTTGGATATTATAACGCGTTACATTCCTCCGTTCCTAAAAAAGAAACCAACTTACAGTAACACGTTATTTAGTAATGCGTTACATATATATATATATTAGCTTTAAAATAACTAAAACATTTTGTCAAAAGTTGTAGTTTTAATGCATTCAAAATTATTGTAGTCAAAAATGTATTCAGTTTGTATTCAAAATGTATCATTTAACTTGCAATCTGCAAAGGAGTGGAAAAAATACTAATAATGGAATAATGTTAAATACTCCATTTAATGTCTAGAAACATAAACACAAGCTTTTTCTCTTTGAATGCAGTAAAACACCCACAGATGCAGCAGAAAACATCTGTCCATAATTCTAACCTTGAATTCAGGATTAGGCATAAAATAATGTCATTGAAAAGCGGCGGAGAACTGAACAGATAGTTGTCGTCAGGCTCAGAGGAATCATGTCTATGTGGAATTTTTCTGCTGATTAATGGATAATACAAGACAAATAGTTACAAATAGTTGTTTAAAGCAACAAAATCATATTTTGTTTGTGCTCGAGCAAAACATGCACTATTTCTGGAATCAGCACACCAAAACTAGTAAGAAACAAGTATTGGATTTCATTCAACGGTGGTGTAGCATATAAATATGATAAAGACAAAACAGGTGTTTATGTTAAATATTCACATCTCATGGACATGCACATCTATATCATTATACTGTCAATGTCTTGTATTTGCATTGCCAAAAATAAAAAATAAAATTAAAATATTAAAAAACTAAAATAAACATGTTTTCAATAAAGTTTGATGTCAAATCTTTCCTCACACTAATATATGTCAATCAGTTTCTCTCAGCCAGCCGATTGTCTTGAAAACGCAAGCAAACAACCCACACGTGAAGTGATTCGGCTGAGCGCTGGATGATTCTGCATTTCACTGTAAATCAGAAAGTGTCGTATGACTAACAATATGCTGTCAAGTAAATCTGAAGTGCTGTATTTAGCGCGTGAGAATGTCCCTCATCAGATGTGGCAGATCGGGCCGGCCACGACGCTAATCGTTCAGACAGATTGAAGATGTTGTCATCTATGCTCCTTTCTTTCTTTCTTTCTCTCTGATTTGAATGCCTCTCTCATCACTACAGCTAAACTTAGACTCACAACAGGGGTTTTCTGCACCTCGAGTCTTCCTGTTAACCACGGCACGTGTCCGTAATCGACCTGCCCTTTACTGCACACTTTACTGTAACCCGTGGGTGACTTTAGGGGACATTTCTGAACGTTTCGAACCAGACAGCTACCAGAATGATTGTGGTTAAATCACTCGTTTGACTGGAAGATGAGGCTCGTGGATTAAAGTTAGTAGATGACACATTGTTTTGTATTCCTGTTGTCATGCCACACGGCTACTAAAACATATTTGAAACTCAAACATAACTTTAACATATTGTTCTTCTGAGTAATGAATCGATCACGATAAGACCAGTGTTGTTACTGTTAACTAAAACTAATATGATTTAAACAATGAAATTATAAACATCTCATCATTATTTATTCACCCTTAACTTGCTTGAACACAAAAGAAGATAATTTGAAGAAACAGTTTTTGGACCCCATCGACTTCCATAGTATTTTTTTTTTCTTACTATGGAAGTCAATGGGGTCCAAAAACTGTTTGGTCGACATTCTTCAAAATGTCTTCTTTTGTGTTCAGCAGAACAAAGGTTTGAAACAAGTTGAGGGTTTCATTATTAAGTGAACTATTCCTTTAAATAAACCAGCAAAGGGACGTTTAAATACAAACAAACAAGACCAAATCTGCATGAAAGAGAAACCCAAAGCACCAGCTGCTAGATGCAAATATTCCCTAAACCGCAAGACCATTACTGCAGTTTGAATATTGGATATTATTACAATGCAAATTGCATAGTGCCAGAGATTAAGTTGCAATTATGGCCTGAAAAGCATCTAGACGGGTGGAATGATTCTATTCCAGGCGCTAAAGCACTGAGCCGTCCACAGTAGGGATGTACTTAGTAATATTAAATATAGTATAAAATACTAGGTGGTGTGGCTGCGTACTTCAGTGAGTGTGTGTTTAAGTGATGATCATGCCAAACACTTAACGCTTGCTCGGTACGAGCGCGATAAATGAACATCAGCAGGAGAGTAAATGTCGACCTGCGCTGGAAACATGATGATCCTCATATCATACCATGCTATTTTGCCGTGAAACTTCATTGTTCATTGTGATCACGTCTGTCAAGCACAAAATCTGGAAACAATACTGTAAAATCATGTTCTGATTTCAATTTACGGTACTTCTATGATGTTTTTAGTCATATATGTTTCATAAATGCTTCATAAATGCTTCAAAGAGCGGCGTGAGTGAATCTTCATTAAACTGGTGCTTCATTAAAGTTCTGTCCAGTAACAGACGTGTTTTTCTGTCCGCGACTCATTAGACATAATCAAAACAAACTAATATAAAAGTGGCCGGCCGTTTATAAATGAGACAGAAACGGATCCGACTCTGGCTGACTTTCTCTGTGGAGAGATCGTTAGATTTCTCGTTAGTCTCTCACAGATTCTGTCTCATTATGCAAATAGGGGGAATTGTTTTTCGGTTGTGTGTGTGTGTGCGTTTAATTAGGATAACAGAAAAATGAGGATGGGGTGCTGTTGAAGAGAACATCTGCAACACAATACAAGACAAACACACACTCATATACACGCACACAAACATACACACAAACCCACACACACTCATATACACACGGACACGCACACAAACGCACAAACACAAACCCACACACACAAACACAAACCCACACACACACACTCATACACACACACACAAACACACACTCATATACACACAAACCCTCACACACTCATATAAACACACACACACACACACACCATACACTCATACACACTCATATACACAAACACACACATGCACAAACACAAACCCACACACATACAAACAAACACACTCACGCACACACTCATATACACACACGCCACAAACCCACACACACTCATATACACACACACACACACACACACACACATGCACACGCACACACACTCATACACACACACACTCATATAAACACACACATACACCATACACTCATACACACTCATATATACACACACACACACACTCATATACACAAACACACACACTCATATACACACATGCACACAAACACACACATGCACAAACACAAACCCACACACATACACACACAAACATACACACTCAAACCCTAAAAGTTTAATTTTTTTGAAAAATATATTAATAATTCTATGAATTATTTTTCAAATTCAGGGCATTCCTGGGTGAAGTGAGGTGAACTGAGATTCTCCAGCTGAATAAACCGGGACACACACATTATTTCTGTGGGACGATGATGCTTATCTGTGACATTTAGCTACTTAAAACTAATCTAAAGTGAAGGAGTGATCCGACCGATGGCTTTTATTTCTCTCTGCGGTTGCATCACAGCACAAATCTCTAAAGCACACGATGTTCCCACAGGCCTTTCCATCCAAAATAACTCCTGCTGGAAGCTGTCCAGTTAATAACCGTGTTTGTACAATCAACATATTGTTTTGGCCATGTGAAGATGAATGACCTGTTTAAACGAGTGAGACGGACAGAGAGAGACAGAGTGTTGAGGATGATCGATGAGTAGAAATGAAAATAGGCTAGTGTGAATGTTTACAGATGTTGAAATATAAATATTCTAGCAGATTTGTACAATTTCTGGAGAAAATATGAGCCAAACTCACGGCCATATTGTTAGGATTTTGTGATTGGCCGGGACGTTACTATGCGGTTGCTAAGGTGTTCACATTGGTTTTCACTGCATTGTTATGCATTACCTATGGTTTCCTTCGCTGATTCCAAGCATTACTGGGACCCAAGAATAGACTTTTGTCCACTGTAGTGGACATTATATTTCAGTGAATTTCTCTGACATCATACATGTCACATGACACAACCCGGGTATCCTGTAAAGAGCACATTCAGGACTTTTCAGAGATACCAAATGTTTGGAGGTTTCACCATGAAAACAACTTCTCCTTGGTCTTTAGTGATCAAATGTAGCATTCTTATGGAAATATAATATATTGTAATTATAATTTAAATTGGACTACTTTTCAAATTGTATTTCATAAAACAACATCTCAGGAAAATGTTAAGGGGTTTCAAATAAAAAAATGACTTTCTGTTCCAGAACAGGGCGTTGATTTCATACGTGTCCACTGTAGAGGACATCAGGACTTAAATCATGTTTATCAGGCATTTTGTGAGACACAACAAGTTAAATTATACATCAATATTCCAATGAAATATTAGATATTATTAAAATGTTGCCAATTATTACTCCAATTATTACACTTCTTTTTTCATTAAATGTTGCTCCAAGAACACATTAATGTGCAAATTAGATACAGTTTATAGATACATTGCATTGAATGGGAATATTAATTTATGGCCATTTTACCCACATATTGCATAAAGTAAAATGGTGTATCAATTCATTCCGTTATTTCTTTCATAACATAGTTGAGAATCATCTTTATACAAATTTTGGTTAAAAAAAAATCCTGAAACCCCAAAATGTATTGGTGATTGAAAAAAAAACAAACATTGTATTTGCCTATACATATAATTTTATGTCATTTTATTTTTTAAACAACTGAGTCCTGGTGTCCACTACAGAGGACATAGCATAACATATGAATAAAATATTATTTTTCAAAAATGTTTTTTTACCAAAATGTTGTTTCTTGTGCTCTAAACAATGTGATGACATGAAAAAAACTAAATTCAAAAAACTTTTTTTTTCTGGGTCTCAGGAGGATATAGTTTCTAGGGAGAGCAATAATCATGAGTGACAAATTCCACTGAAAATATAAATAAAAAGCATGATTTAAGTATGCAGTGAGTCTGTAAGTGCACGTGCACTGGATCAGCGTTTCTTTTTGTGGCTGTCAAACTCACAGTCAGAGTGAGAACAACAGAGACCAATCACGTTACTTTCGTTTAAAAATGCATTACTATACAACACTCAGAACAGCCAATCAGAGGCGGGTTTCTCTTCAAGGTGATGCTGACTGGATCATGTGATTCAAACTGAAAACACATTCTGACTGTCAATCATCCTTTTGCCTTTACATAATCACAGGGATGATAACAAAACTTCTTATGAGTAAAAACATGTACAGAATTTACACAGAATCTCTTTAACATCTCAGTTGTTACTCACAGACAGAAAAGAGATTAAACGAGGACTTTTTCTGATGCTTCCTACTTCTCAGATGTTTCTTTTGACAGAAAGACTGTAGTTCTGTCATGACAACTCTGAGTTTTTAGCATTATAATGGATATGACTAGCCTGGATGCCAGCCTGTACTTAGCCCCGCCCACAACATTTGAGGTCGGGAAGTTCGGTCTGGACTTGATCCGTTGTGGATCAACTGTGCTCGAACCAGAGCTGTTCGGACCAATCAAATTGTCAGGGCGGGCTTTATACGATGATGGACAGATGATCAACAGTAACGCAATCATCCATGTCATCAAAGAGCGCTTGGGTCGAATTTGTTTACAACAAAGATGGCTGCCGCTGGAGAATTGAGATTGCTTTGCAGTTGCTATGCTTTTCTGGGTGGTTGCCAGGGCGTTTCTATATGGTTGCTGAGAAAATCTGAGTAAATTTTAGTGTGGTGCATTGTGGTTGCTAAAGTGTTTTTTGGTGGTTGCTAGGGCATTGCTTCACTGTTCTGGGTGGTTGCTAGGGCATTGCTATGTGGTTGCTAAGGAGAAGTGATTTTTAGGGTGATGGTATGTGGTTGCTATGGTGTTGCTATGTGGTTAATTATACCACCAGCCGAACTTAGCCCCGCCCACAACATTTGAGGTTGGGAAGTTCGGTCTGGAATTGATCCGTTGTGGAGAACCGCGATCAAGGCATTTGTCAATCGGAAAGATGAATGAAGAACATACGTCACTTACTCCGTTGCTCTGATTGGTTGTAGGTCTATCCAATTGAGTGCAGAAGCATTTTCATTCCTGGTTCGGTTTAAACGCCCCATAATCACAGCCCAATGGAGCAGTATCAGACTCATATTCTGACTAGAATCTGAGTATGACGACTTCAGGCTAAGATATGACAATATTGATATGTTTGGTCTTGTCAGAATAGATCTGCTACTCTGCTGCTGTTATTGCTGCTTATGGATATTGTGGCTGCTTTTGGTTATTGTTGCTGCTTTTGGTTATTGTTGCTGCTTTTGGTTATTGCTGCTTATTGATATTGCGGCTGCTTTTGGTTATTGCTGCTGTTTATGGATATTGCGGCTGCTTTTGGTTATTGTTGCTGCTTTTGGTTATTGTTGCTGCTTTTGGTTATTGCTGCTGCTTATGGATATTGCGGCTGCTTTTGGTTATTGTTGCTGCTTTTGGTTATTGTTGCTGCTTTTGGTTATTGCTGCTGCTTATGGATATTGCGGCTGCTTTTGGTTATTGTTGCTGCTTTTGGTTATTGTTGCTGCTTTTGGTTATTGCTGCTGCTTATGGATATTGCAGCTGCTTTTGGTTATTGTTGCTGCTTTTGGTTATTGTTGCTGCTTTTGGTTATTGCTGCTGCTTATGGATATTGCGGCTGCTTTTGGTTATTGCTGCTTATGGATATTGCGGCTGCTTTTGGTTATTGCTGCTTATGGATATTGTTGCTGCTTTTGGTTATTGCTGCTGCTTTTGGTTATTGCTGCTGCTTTTGGTTATTGCTGCTTATGGATATTGTTGCTGCTTTTGGTTATTGCTGCTGCTTTTGGTTATTGCTGCTTATGGATATTGTTGCTGCGTTTGGTTATTGCTACTGCTGCTGCAGAGCAGGTACAAGACTTGCTACTGCCAATACATACACAACACGCTGCTGTGAGCAAGTAACACATGCTGCTGCTTTACAATATAACGTACATGAATAACCCGTAGCAGATCTACACAGGTGGAGCTGGGGAGGGTGGAGGGTTTCTGAAAGCGCGCAGCAACTGCCACAGAAAATACTGCCAGTATTTGAAGGTTGAGCCGCGAGCTCATTGGCTACTGATACATCAGGAACCAATCAGGTGTGCCGTAAAGAGAATTATGTGATTGCAATCAGATTGAGGTAAGGGCCAATCAGCCTGTGCCATCTAGAGTTTCATGACATGCCAAGATATAGAAGTCTGCAAATTCTCAATATGAAACATTTCTCATCAAATGATCCGAGCTGCTCTCCACATTAATTATTTGTCTCTCATTAGGAAATCATAGGATAAACATCTGAGTTAAAATAGATATTTCAATGAAACATGACAACTAATGTCCTGATCTCTGAACGAGCAACATCTGAGCTTTAAAATATTCCTTTAATAATTGGACTGTAAGCTTGGCAACAGGTTTCTGTCGCTGAACCAATGGCATTGGAGCGCCGTCAGGCTTCTCCGTTCCTCATCCTCTTTCTTTCCAGAGTATTTGGTGTTATGTCATCCTTCCATACACAGTAATGACAAAAAAAGAGGCCGCATTAAAATAATCTTCCGTTTGCAGCCCAGACAAAAGAAGGAAAGTGATTTCTTAACATGAAAGCAATCTACTTACAACCATCTGCTCGTCGTCTAAATCAAAAGTGCTGTTTCCAGAGAAAAGCTGTCCAAACACTCGCTGCCAAACACACATTTGAGACGTGATGGAGTTTGAAGAAGCCAAGTTGCAAAAACATTGTTCTCGCAAGCTAAGACAAACTCATTTGGATACTAACAGACAGACAACAGACCAGGGAAACTTATTATCCTGAATTCAGTCCAAATCAGCAAACGCTGTAAAAATAATTATTTCAATTACAACTGAAAAGTGTTTTACATACAGTCTGATGCCATAAGAGAAGTATTAAACTTCTCTCTCTGTGTGTGTGTGTGTGTGTGTGTGTGTGTGTGTGTTCTAGACATGAATGTGCTGCTACTTTACTAAGTACAGATGCAGGATTTTCACCTGCTGAACGATAAAACAGCTGGAAAATTCCCAGATAACAGAAACACTTGGGCCTATAATTAACCACATAGCAACACCATAGCAACCACATACCATCAGCCTAAAAATCACTCCTCCTTAGCAACCACATAGCAATGCCCTAGCAACCACCCAGAACAGCAAAGCAATGACCTAGCAACCACCAAAAAACTTTAGCAACCACAATAAACCACACTAAAATTTACTCAGATTTTCTCAACAACCACATAGAAACGCCCTGGCAACCACCCAGAAAAGCATAGCAACTGCAAAGCAACGGTCTAGTAACCACCAAAACACTTTAGCAACCACATAGCAGAACACTAAAAGTCAATCAGACCTCCTTAGCAACACCCTGGCAACCACACAGTACAGCCTAGCAACTGTGAATGCCCTAGCAACCACCAAAACACTTTAGCAACCACATATCAGAACATCAAAAATCCCTCAGACTTCCTTAGCAACGCCTGGCAACAACACCGAACAGCAAATGCCCTAGCAACCACCAAAACACTTTAGCAACCACATTCTGTAGCAGAACACAAAAACACTCAAATCTCCTTAGCAACTACATAGCAACGCCCTGGCAACCACACAGAACAGCCTAGAAACAGCAATTGCCCTAGCAACCACCAAAACACTTTAGCAACCACATAGCAGAACACTAAAAAACACTCAGATCTCCTTAGCAACCACATAGCAACGCCCTGGCAACCACACAGAACAGTCGATTAGTAAGTTTTTCACTTTAAAAGTGTAGTTTGAGTTCAACAAAAGAAAGGCGAAACTATCATGCCTGCATTTGACAAATTAAAATTTGTCCTACAGCAGAAAAACTTAATTAGTCCAACAGCAGAAGAGATTATATTGAAAGCCCATAAAGCAAAAATAGGTGAAATATATTTATGTACATGAATGTCTAATACCTTTCTAACGTGTCAGACATTTATTGGTGTATCCAGGGCATTAGGCTGGCGACAGTGCTAGCGACAGTTTTAGCCCGTGAGTACGAGACCTTCTGATCCTGCCGTGTGTGTGTGTGTGTGTGTGTGTGAGAGAGTGTGTGTGTAATGATCTCATGGGGTTTATTTTCCACAGCAGATGTCTCGTGTTGAACAACACAGTAAATTGGCGTCCATGCTGACAGACAGATCAACATGAAAATATGAGAGACATGTAAACGCACACTCAAACACAAATCAAACACAAACAAACACTATAATTTAATCCTAGGCAATTAATTCAGATTAAAACGTGGGTTCAGATCAGGGGCGAGTGTGCATATGCAGGTGTCATCAAATTAAATCTCACTTTAGCTCCTCATATTCCTCACCTCTCCATAAAGTTAATGTTTAATTTCTCAGTTCTCTCCGAGACTAAACTGCATCCGAGACAAAATATAAGCTATGAAAGAGCAACCTCACTGGTTGCCAAAGTAAGATTACGGTCATAAAAAATCTAAAAAGTTTCATAAAAACATCTTTCACCACCACATTCATAATAAGAGTTCATAACAAACTAAAACGCAACAGGTTTGGAAAATGTTCACATGTGTGTGTGGCGCCTGAGAATTAATTCTCTAAAAATAAACCTTAACAGTTTCATCAGGAATAATGCAGAATCTGGCAGGCGTGTGTTTACTTTATGAGCAATGCAATTACATAAACTAATACCAGCACATTTCACAGTGTGTGTCTTTCCACAGAGTGCTGATCTGAGGTCAGTTTCTACTCCAACACTGATGATGCAGCTGTGGCCGTGTAGAGAAAAACATGGGAGTGACTGCAAATAAGTGACTTTTTAAATGTGCAATATCTTGGTATAAGTTCAGCGGAGTGGGTGATTGTGTGTTATATCTGCTGAAAAAGATGATTCATGTGTTCTGCCCTGGAGTCCTTTGCACCGCAGCGATGGCTACAGCAAACTGTTTGTGTGATACTGAAAGTGCATGCTAAGATATTGTGGTCGGCACAAAATAGTCGTTTTAGCGGCATGAATTCAGGTCTGTCGGAGATGTGCAATAGATTATATTACACAGCACTCAAGAGCTCTGCCTGCGGCCTGCATCATCACTGAAATACAAACTCATAAGGCCCAAAACACTACGAACGCTCAAATTTGTACATCATTGCATTGCACAAAACTGCTATATATACATACATAATATGCTCACACACGTTTACTGATCTAAATGGGGACATTCCACAGACGTAATGGTTTCTATATTGTGCAAACTGTATATTCTGGACCCTTACACTAACCCTACCTCTAAACCTACCCATCACACACACACACACACACACACACACACACACTAACCCTACCTCTAAACCTACCCATCACACACACACACACACACACACACACACACTAACCCTACCCCTAAACCTACCCATCACACGCACACACACACACACACACACACACACACATACACACACACATACACACACACACTAAGCCTACCTCTAAACCTGCCCATCACACACACACACACACGCACACACACACACACACACTAACCCTTCCCCTAAACCTACCCATCACACGCACACACACACACACACACACACACACACACACACACACACTAACCCTTCCCCTAAACCTACCCATCACACGCGCACACACACACACACACACACTAACCCTTCCCCTAAACCTACCCAATCACACGCACACACACACACACACACACACACACTAACCCTTCCCCTAAACCTACCCATCACACGCACACGCGCACACACACACACACACACACACTAACCCTTCCCCTAAACCTACCCACACACACACACACTAACCCTTCCCCTAAACCTACCCATCTCACACACACACACTAACCCTTCCCCTAAACCTACGCACACACACACACACACACTAACCCTTCCCCTAAACCTACCCATCACAGGCACACGCACACACACACACACACACTAACCCTTCCCCTAAACCTACGCACTCACACACACTAACCCTTCCCCTAAACCTACCCATCACACGCACACGCACACGCACACACACACACTAACCATTCCCCTAAACCTACCCATCACACACACACACACACACACTAACCCTTCCCCTAAACCTACCCATCACACACACACACACACTAACCCTTCCCCTAAACCTACTCATCACACACACACACACACACACACACACACACACACACACACACACTAACCCTTCCCCTAAACCTACCCATCACACACACACACACACTAACCCTTCCCCTAAACCTACCCATCACACAAAGCTTTCTGCATTTTTACATTTTTAAAAAACATTTAATTATTACGTCTCTAAAGGCGAGTTTTGGAGATTTTGTCAGGTTTTTGTCACTTCTAGGTACAAATTTGTCCCCAAAATATAGTTAAGTAGGTACAGTACACACACACACACACACACACACACTAGGTTTTGGAACACATGCACAAGTTATTAATGGCTTTTGTGTTGTTTGAAGATTTGCTTTACAGTATGTAAAAGCTCTACTGTGGTACCACTCCATGAATAGTCATTAACATACACTTAGAGAATGGCTTGTGTGTGTGTGCGTGTGCGTGTGTGCGTGTGCGTGTGCGTGTGTGTGTGTCAGCACACAATACACAGATTGTCTTTATCTGCCTGTGTGTTATGCGCACTGAAATAAGCCCTGGTAATGCCTGACATCACATTCATCGGAGGAGACTCTCGTGAGCATGTCTCCTCTGTTAATCTGCAGGGAATGTTATGAAGAAACACACACATGGTCCATTAATGTGAAATGGCTGTAAATGATACAACATGCGTCGGTGTGTGTTACAGGTAACAAAACCCTGGCAGCTGCTCTCAGGGTCTCGCATCAGTGGACACACACAGCAAACACTATGAGTGTGTGTTCACGTCACAATCACATGATACCGATGTTACATGTATTCCTCAATCTATATAACAGGATCAGAACCAGTACTATGGTAATGTAAGCAAGGTAATACCATAGTATTCTTGGAAGCAATCTGAAATAATAAATAAATATTAATCCCAAGGTATTTATCAAAGTACTACAATATTAGGATCTGATATATTTAGACAAGATAATAAATATGTATTTATTGTATTTGAAGTAAGCTCACTCTCATTAGTAAGCTGTCACTGTTCAAGATAATACACTCATTTTTCTATTCAACATTAGGATTTAAGTTTGCATTACATATATTTAAGAAATGGTGAACAGTTACAGCTCCTACAATAGCTTTTTATTATACATACAGTATTAGTAAACATATGCATAATTCAAGGTAAAAGGTTCCCCGTTTCTTCACTAGTTCCTTTTAATTAGTCCTTATGTAAAGGAATACTAAATTAATAAAAACTATACAAAAACTGTAATAATTGCTTCATTATTTTCCTAACAGGCATTAAAAGCAATTTAATAAAGAAGATTTGAAAGGTTTCCTAAATGCACGGACAGATTCATCTCTATATCGCTGTGAAATGTTTGGCCTTGAAGGAAAGTCCGAAAGGAAAGTGGTCTTGAATATCAGAGTACAGGCAGAGCTCTATTCTGGTTCAGGTCCATCTTGCTCCTGCGATAAGCTTTGCCAATATGGTATCCGTTTCTGCTTGTTTCCTTGGCCGGTTGCCCAGCGTCCATTGTTTTCCCTCCATATCCCACCCTGCACTCGTTTACTGCTCCCTCCTTCCCTGTTTGTTCACCGCAGCAACCGTCCTGCGCCCTGATTGGCCCAGATATCTGGCAGCTCAATTAACCGGTAATGTAGTGTTTACCTTTCAGACCACTGAAGAGGAAGACCAGATGTCAACACACACACACACACACACACACATGCAACGGGTTTGTGAGTCACTTGGTGCAAAGGTGAATCTCACAAAACCTGTTAAGAGCACATCCAGGTCACATCTTACTCCAAAATTAAAAGAGAGGAATTAAAATAAAATAAAAACTAAGAAAACATTTAAAGAAAAACTTACATATATTACATATAAGAAAAAAACATATATGGAAAAAGAGAAAAAGAGTTTTTTATATATGACCATTTTAAAATATAAGCAAAAAATAGGCTAATGAATATACCAAAAAACACTATATATATATATATACACACACACACACACACATACAGTATATAAGGGAAAATATATACAAAAAGGAAGAATTATGTAAGAAAAAGAAAAAAAGAATATTGTAAAAAATACATATATTTAAAAAATATATACTATATATATATTATCATATACTATATATATATTTTCACATATATATATATAATTCATGACAGTTAAACACATATAGCCCTTGTGTTTCTACATCTTGTATCTTTAAAATATGCAGATTTAATCAAAACAACAATATTGTATTACAGAAGTTTTTCCTGCAATGTGATCCATTGTCATGAATATTGAATATTTGAAGGAAAAAAACTATGATTTATGGCAAATATGATTTATTTATTGATGAATTTGTATTATTTTGGGATGAGGTCTGATAGAAGTGTTTCCGCGTTTCTAGTGACGTCCCATGAAGGTGTTGAACCACATGTCGTTTATGAACCACAAATATTCCTGTGATATAAATCTGTGAACTCCCCCGGGCTAATGCTTTATTATCAATGCATGACACATGCAAAGCTAATAATTAAAGAAAAGAAAAGCAATCGGTGTATTAGAGAGAGAGGTGTGTTTTTTTGGGAAGAGAGACAAGCGGGCGAGCGAGGGAGCGCGGGACTCCTTCATTCAGCGGTTGCCAGTTGTATAATGAGAGTGTCAGTGTGTGTTAGCGTGTCTGTCGACTGCTCGCTCTCTCCAGCTGTAGACAGCCCTCATTAGCCCAGTAATGGCAAGCCGTAGGGCCTTTCACCACAGAAAGGTAAAGAGAGAGAGACACAGATTTTACAGTAAAATGAAGTTCTGCGGCAGAGAGACGATATAAAGGCCAGCGAGACAGATCCGCCCCGGGGGACGCCGTCGCTACAGTCTATTAGCACATAATAAGATCAGCGGCAACATGACACAATTACACCCGCCCACAAATTAAAAACCAACAAACTGCTGTGTAAATGAATTAACAGCCGCGCGCGATTGCATCTTTTAAGTGTTTACACAAATGACGCGATTACACTCGTTTGTCACATCGGTTAGCGGTTCAGCGCTCGGTCAGGATAGATGACTGCGTCGGGTCAAAGCCATTCGCCTCGAAACACATTGATAATTAAGAGATTCATTCTGGGTTTGATGAAGAATGTGGCGAATACGCTTGGTTATAATTGAGCTGATTATTTATTGTTCCTCAGATAAGGCACTGTTTCTCACTCGACACGACATCAACATTCAGGAGCGACGCTCTTTTCTCATTTCCAGACCCGAATGCCAGAGGAGTGTGGCGCGCTCAGCCCCGATCGGCCTGTCGAGATACGCTTGAGATGGGGTGATAAGAAGGTCAATGAGGTCAGACACACAACAGAGCGGAGCAGAACACAGACCTGAACGCATTCTGCCGGATCTCAGCTTTCTACCACCAATTCTACACAAACACACATGTGCATGAACACATGTTTAATGGAATGTGTGTGTGTGTGTGTGCGTCTGTCCACAATACCATGGCACCATGCCATAAAAATAATACTATAGTAGTACTATTGTGCATATTCAAAATACCATGGTATTACCATGGCTTGCCAAGAAAATAATATAGGAGTACCATGGTGCATCTCCAAAAAAATACAGTCACACTTTAGATTGTAGTCCAATTCTCACTATATACACTATTAACTACGACTTTGTTCATGCATTAATATGTGCAGCCAATATCCTAATAATATGCATGATAATAAGCAACTAGTTAATAGTGAGAATTGGACCCTGAAGTGTTACCAAAGATACTATTCGTGCATGTCTAAAATACCCTGGTATAACCGTGGTACCTCACCAATAAAAAACTATACTGTAGTAGTACTATGGTATTTGGGCGGTACAGCAGGTCATGGGTTTGATTCCTAGGGAAAGCAAGAACTGATCAAATGTAAATGTGGACCTTGAATTTAATGTAAGTCACTTTGGATAAAAGTGGCTGCCAAAATGCATAAATATAAACGCATACATGTGTATGTCCAAAATACCATGATAGTACCATGGTATTTATTTATTTTTTGTAATTGAAATGCACAAGTACCAAAAGTTTACATAGCGATACCATGGTAAATATTAAGGTATTACAGTATTACCATGTGATCCTATAACTGTACCATGGTACTTTTCTGAAGGATCATAGTGATTTATTTCATGGTACTTTGATATAAACCATAGCAATATCATTTACTATGGTAAATGATCAAAAACATGACACATTTTCTACCATATTCAGTGTTTTTTAGACATTTGGAGTATCATATAAGTTCTATACATGAATTTTAGCAACATGGTAAATTTTAAAGTACTTCGGAATTACCATGGTACCTTAATAGTACTTTCTGTAAGGATGTCACTAAAAACGCATATATGCATATATACTGCACGTATGCGCTAAATACAAATAACGTGTGTGTGTGTGTGTGCCTACTTAACTATATTTTGGGGAAAAATTTGGACCAAAATCTGGTAAATGACCAAAAACCACGATAGAGCCATGGAACTTTTTAAAGCTTTTTTTCTTTTCTTAATTGACAATTTGATTAACATATTCATGTACCATGGCACTTTTATGGTACGATGCTTCAAAGATCATGATTATTCCCATGTCATGTTCATGGTAATACCGTGGTATGGGTTAGCGCAGGTTGTCTGTACGTGTGTGTGTGTGTGTGTGTGTTGGAGAGGAGAGAGTTAAAGCTCTTATCTCGATGCACCAGAACACATTCCACTATGAGGCCACAGTTTGCAGTTTCCTGCCTTCTGCCCATTGCCCTATTTTTACCCCATCTTTACCCTCGTACCCTCCACAGCTTTTTCCTCCACACACACAAGCACTTCCTGCGATTCACACACGGCTACTGTGTTGTTTTAAAGGGTTATAACCTGTGCCAAAGCAACGCCAGCTTCAGCGCGCCAGAGGAAATGTTGTGTGTACGGAACGTCTTTGAAATGACATATACGTTTGATTTTGATGTGTACAGTATCGTGTTCAGAGTCGTCGCTACTGTAAACGAACCTGTCAAACGAATTCACACTTTGAAATGAACATCCCTTTACAAGCCGCTTCAGGAGGTCTTCTGAAAAACCTGAGAGCATCAAGGTCTATTTCATACGCCAGACATGTCATCTTCTCACTGAGTGACTAACCAAAACCGGATAAGGAGGAAATTAAATAAATAATACATTCTCAATGATTCTGGAAGTCAAAACCAATTAAGCACCATTGAAATTGCAGTAAATTAGTAAATTGAGTTTAAACTCTGATTCAACGATTCATTAAAATGTCTTAAATTTGTAGTCAGTCATTTTATCCCTTAAAACTCATCTTTGATCACCAAAATTACATTTCAACTTTTTTTCCTTGAAAAAATTCTTCATGCCTTAAAATATCTTGAATGTAACTCGACACCCTTGCCTCATTTAGTATGCGCGGCTCTATGAATATGCAAATGAGCCCCGCCTCCACTCACTCACTCAGCTCAGAGATCCACTGGTTGACGATCACACGTTGATCTGATTGGTTACAAGGTAGTTTGTGACGTCAGAAACACCAGCGATTTCAAAGCGTGTTTTTGAGACTGTCTTTGGTTCACTGCAGTTTTAAGGAGAAAATACTCAGCAATGGTGTCGACTTATGAATTTACACATGGTTTGTCTTAAAGCATATTAAAAACACCACATAGACACATAAACAACATTAAAAGCTGGATTTTCACCACAGGGGGACTTTAAATAAATGACTATGATTATCGACTGTTGATATACTAGCGAAACACAATGTGTTTTACAGTAATTTCCTTGCATGAAACATTTTAAATCGGACTGTAAAGAAAAAATGTAATTTGTAAGCTATAAATATATATCACATTTTAAATGCACCTTTTTTACGACATTGTCCAGTCCTAATGGTGTAGTTTTACTGTAGTACAGTAATATTTTTACAACCCAACCAATGACAGTTCTCTAAAATCACATCTCCGTCTTGATTCACTGAAGTGTGTCTGTGGCATTTTTTGTGGGAACGAAAAGGAGAAGAGAGATGGTTAAGAGCTGTGTGAATGTGAAATTAGCGGTGGCGGATCACTGGTCAGAGTTCAGACGTACACAAGTACACGAGTGAGAATGAAATGAAGGAAAACACTCGCAGTGGAAGCAAATAGACTGAAGCGAAGGCGTCCTTAAACATCCCCGAGAGTGGGAGAGAGCGACACTGAGATACATTTTGTCTCTCGATCTGAAATGTCTCCCTCGCCATATGTTAATGCTTTTAAGGCTTTACATGGGTTGGCACCTCAATACTTGACCGAACTTTTAATTCTATATCCTCCAACGCGTGACCTTTGTTCATCAGAAACTGGTCTTGTAACTCGCTAACGATTGATGGGAGATTGGGCTTTTTCTTCAATAGCTCCAAAACTATGGAATTCTTCACCAATCGAGATAAGGCAAACAAAACCTCTTAGCATCTTTAAATTTTACCTTAAAACTCATTTTTTTGGGGTTAACTGACTACTTGTATACATTTTTCATTGTGCATTATTTTATATGGTGTATTTTGTTGCATTCATTTTAAATTGTGCATTATTTTATATGGTGTATTTGGTTGCTTTAATTTTAATTTTATATTGTGCATTATTTTATATGGTGTATTTTTGTTGTTTTATTTGTTTCTGTAGAGCGCTTTGAGATGTACAGTTAAAGGTGCTATAGAAAATAAAGATTATTATTATTATTATTAATGAGCAATAAAGCTCCATGGCATGGCCATCTGATGTCGTCATTTTACCATGGTAAAGCCACAGTGTGGGATGTTTTACTGCATTACTCAGATCATCTTCCAGTCCCCATTCACAGCCAGGTCAAATCTCAATGCCGAAAGTCAATACAAACACAAGATGATTTGAAATGCAAGTTAATAATGAATAACACTCTATACGCTGGAGGAAATCACGTTTGGGGAATTGAGAAATGAATCTATTTTTCACTGAAGGACATAAAACACAAAGCAGAAGTTGTGAATCCGCTTCCTCATTGACGACGGGTCGCTGGTGTTTAATCTGCTCATCAAAAGTGCTTTCGAAGATCCGGCGGTCACAGCTTCTGTGTCTAACCAAGGTCCCTCGGGTCTTAAATCATATCACACGCTTTATTGACAGTAAACGGCATAAAAAAGTATTTTAAAAAAAGTTTACATAAAAAGTACAGTATTATTATAGTATACTATATTTTTTAATATTTAGAATTAGCTTTTATATTTTCAATTTTAGTTTTTGTTACATGCTTTTGACATTTTGTATTTTTATTTAGCTTTAATGTATTGTTATTTGAATTTTACCAAACGGAAATCTTTAAAGGTGAAGTGTATCCAGACAGGTTTCCCTGAACACACCCCCTTTCTGCCATTGGTCAAGCACAAAATGTAGCCCCGCCCCAAACTCACCCAATTGGTTGAGTCAGTGTTACTGTGCCAGACCTGCTAAAACAAACTCTGCACTGGGAAATGAGAAAGTATTTTAACATAAATTACACACAATCACCTTTAATGATTTAAAAATAATTTTTTATTTAGTTGTTTTATGCAGATTTGATGTATTTTAGACCTGGAGAACTGTTTCTCCTTCTGTTTAATCATCCATTTAAGTGACGACTGCTCCTGAATGACATGCAAAAACACACTTATTCACGTCCAAGTCATCAATCCGTAGCGATGTTAAAAGTTTTGTGACAAAGAGAAAAGTTGTCGGCCAATGCTGATAACTGAAAACGCTAAATATCATCATGCTTTTGGCCTCGTTATATATGAGTTGAGTTGATCTTCATGTGGATATGTGCATGCATGTGTGTGTTACTGTAATTATTTAGCTGTGTCTTTGCGAGAGAGCCACCTGGTGAGCTGTTATAGGGGAGAACAGTGGGGTCATTGTGTGTGTGTGCTGGGTGATACAGGCTGAGTGACCCATTTACACACACACACACACACACACACACACACACACACACACACACACACACAAGAGCCCACTATGTGTAAGACATCTGGAGGGCCTCAAACAGACGAGCATGACTACATACAACTGCATGAAAAGATACACACACAGGCAGACACTTAAACACACAAAGACAAGACAGACAAACACAAACACTCTCTTTCCCACAGTATATGTCACTTACACACTCACGGTTAAACATGGCATAGAAAATATCCTACGAAAGGAGACACGAGTTTTTCAAGCCAGTCTAATAATTGACGACATTTACGTTGCATCTTTGCATGTCTTATTTATTATAGTATGATGCAATTGTCTGACAATGATGACAATTAATGCATTGCTTAAAATCTGAGACAAATGCAAGTGTCGTTTTATGCATATGAAGATTTGGTAGTAAATATGCTAGTGTACTCCAAAACCACTAATAAAATAAACAGGTAACACTTTATTTTACAGTGTACAATACATGTACTTACTGTAGTAATAACAGTAGATGTTGCATAATTACATGCAACTAACTCTAATACCTATAGTAAGTACATGCAGTTAATTATTATTACTCAGTGCTTAAATGTATAATTACACTGTAACAAGGACACCTTAAAATAGTGTAGCCATAAACAGTCATCAGATATGCACATTTAAAATGTACAGTATTTCTCTTCTAAGAAAACGGACCAAAATGTTATATATGCAAATGCATATTTCAACTCTAGGAAAATGGACCAAAAATACTGATGATTCATGTTGCATTTGCATATTGTAATCCTAATACATATTGCATATTGTGACCCTAATAAACCAGAAAAAACCCCTGAGGACACGTGTGTACAGAGACAGACTGACGCATCACAATCCTCAATCTCTGCTCCTAAAATCATCCCGTTCTCCTCAAATCCATCTCTCAGAAAGTAAAAAGTATGTAGCAGACAAAAACATCATAGGGTTTCTCTATGCATGCTTCAAATATTGCTAAAATACAGCAATACTCCTGATACTCCTCACAATATATATATATATATATATATATATATATATATATATATATATATATACATATATATTATACGGTAACACTTTATTTTAAGGTGTCCGTGTTACAGTGTAATTATAAATATTAATTAACATATACTTACTATAGGGTTAGGGTAGGATTAGGGTTTGATTGAGGGTTAGTTGCATGTAATTATGCATAATTTACTGTTAATACTATGGTAAGTACTGTACATGTAACATATGTAACAGGGACACTGTAAAATAAAGTGTTTTATATATATATATATACATATATTACCATGGTGCACATCCAAAAAAACAAATATGAATATTAAAAAAAAACATATTAAAAATAATTAAAGTAATACCATTGTACAAAAAGGTCATAGAATTACCATGGTACTACTTAAAAAAAAAAAAAATCACAGTATTACTATGGCACATATCCAAAAACAGACCATGGTGCATATCAAAAAAACACAGTGGTACATGGCCAAAACCATGGTTCTACTATGGTACATGCACAAAAAACTATGTAATATTAGCCAAAATGTGCATATAAGCACAGACTGTGGTTTGAGTTTCTGCAGGTCACAGTGAAGGACTCGGACTGATGAACAGATTGTGTATTGTGTAAGCCAGTGTAATCAAGGCATCATATCTGACTGCATATCATATTACAGTAACGCTGAAATGCATCTGCTGGAGACACTCCTCAATATATGTTGTAAAACATGTGTTGTTCATTAGAGCGAGATCCCGCTCAAGTCGAGGCGCTTAAACCTGATGCACATTGATCAAAAACCGTGCAGTGAAGTCGAAATATGTTTAGTCTGTAGACGGCGACTCACAACTGTTTACCTATCGAGAGAACAGAACAAAGACGGACTTTGGGTTAAACAAACAACGTGGAAAGCCGAAGGTCGTGACCCGCACACATCTCGTGGGTCAGCAAACGTAACGCTGTCACTATGTTGTGACTGTTCTGCCCGAAACACTCCAAACACTCCTGCTTCAAAGTGCGTTAAAACCAAGACATGTTTCTGGCATCTCGCTCTCAGAATGTAATCAGATTCCGACCGGCATGAATAAATCAAATTTGCGGTGGCCGAAAACAATCAAATCAGACGGTGGCTCGTTTTGGGTTCCGTATAATTAATTGACTTAATAAAACTAAACGTGTAAATTCAGTAAACGATTTAGCCGGAATTATCGTGGCTAATCACAGAGGATTACTACAATAACTCATTGCATTTGTAACGACTGCCAGCGCTGTTGTGTTTTGCTGCAAATTCACGGAAAGTCCCAGTAGAACGAGTGGGATTTGAAGTTGCTGTTCACAGAATGCTGAATGAATGTAGTCGGGATTCGCCTCTGGATATACTGTAATACTAAATGATATCATGGCCTCTGGATATAAACAACTTAGCTGCAGTGCTTACAGTGTGTGTGTGTGTGTGTGGTTTGAAACAGACATACTACAACGTTTGTTCTGCTTTCAGACTCTTATTTAAGTGTGTGTGTGTCATTCTGAACATCTAATGTGATCAAACTGCTGTCCTAACAAACTACATATATACTTCAGTGTGCATTTTCTGTATGCATTTCCTAAAATGTGCAGCGTGCAACCCGAGCACAATGCCTGAATGCAATGCAAACAGGAAGTGATGTCAACTGTGCATTTAACATGATGCATGTTGCATGGATATGCATATAATTGCATGCATGCCATTTCCTATATGCATCACATGCAATATATAACTGATCATTTTGCACACTACGGCTGAAATGCACAATTCTACACCAGTATTCAGTTTTAAACTACATATTCTACAATGTGCATTTCCTAAAATGTGCAGCATGCAACCCGAGCACAATGCCAGAATGCAATGCAAACAGGAAGAGATGTCAACTGTGCATTTAACATCTCCCTAATAACTAAAAGTAAAGATCTTTTCATACAAAAATTGTTTAAAAATGCAAAATGCTGTTTTTATGGTAAAAAACATTTAGTTAATGTTATCTACCTGAGATAACATTAACCAAGAATGAACAATACTACAGCATTTATTAATCTCAGCTAATATTAATTTCAACATACTAATACATTATTTAAATCAAAGGTTGTGTTTGTTATCATTAGTTAATGCACTGTGAACTAACATGAACAAACAATGAACAGCTGGATTTATAATAATACAGAGATTAATAAATACTGTAACAAATGTATTGCTCATTGTTAGCTCATGTTAGTTAATACGTTAACTAATGTTAACTAATGAACCGGTGTTACCGTTTTTATTTCAGAGATGCATGTTGCATGCATATGCATATAACTGCATGCATGCCATTTATTATATGCATCACATGCAATATATAAGTGATATAATTGAGCGTACTACAGCTGAAATTCATTCCAAACCCAGGCAATGCCTCTACAGGTGGCAGCAGTTGTACATCTTAATAAAGGCTAATATTAGCAACAGAAAAAAGCAGTGAGTGAGTGAAACAGAAAGAAAGAGGGCAGAGGTCGACGTTCTATTAAAACTAATTCCACCACCACCAGCGTCTGCCCGACTCGCTAGACTTTCACTCAGCCTCGTAAATGTGTCGCTGCAGACGGCCATATTTAGACAGGTTTTACGCAAACCGTTCTCCCTCCCACCACAACGCTTTTGAAAGAACAAGAGCAGAATGAGCTTCGCTGAGTTAAAGCACATGAACACTTGTGATGAAAACTGAGATTTTGTTTGAAATGTAGCAAACGTTCACAAGAATACATCACTCCAACAATGTTTTTTTTTCTAACACCAAAAAAGTCACTTTGGTTGTGCCTCATTTACCTCATAGTTCATAGGTATTACTAGGTATTTACTTTAATGCACTTCCCCAACAGTGAGGTACCGTTTCCATTTGTGAGTACGAGCCACACGTAAAGATGCTCTTAATGAGAGGTATGACGAGGGGAATGCAGATATTGTTGTAAATCAAGGTCACAGGAGTAATCTGTGGAGTTTGAGTGTGATTTGCTGGAGATGTGAGCTTATGATGAGCGCAGTGATGTTTCAAGGGTTTTGAGCACCAGCTGTTACACTTCTAATCCCACATTCTCTCTCTCTCTGCTCTCCTCTCATGACCGCTGTCTCTGCTTTTCTTTTTTTACTTTATTGCATTTCGCATGTCCTTATCTCACTCCATCTGTCCATTCTCTCATTCATGCCACTGTCTCTCTTTTTCACTGCTTTATGAACTCAAACCTGTACGATCTTCTTCAGTGGAACACATTGGAGATTATTAGTGCAATGTTCATGTCGATTTTTCACATACAGTGCAATGAAATCAGAAAGCGATATTTTGTCAGACAAAGGCATCATCACAACAGCATATTCTGAAGTCATTCGACCACAAATATGAGTCTTTAGGATATGAGTCACTAAAAAATCTCATCTGATTTCAAACCACTTTTTAATCTCATTTGCACTTACAAATAACAAACTTCTTGTATTTATGAAACAAGTAGAAGGCCTATATTGTTTTATTTTTCCATTTTTAAACATACTTTTGCATTCAGCTGTTTAAACAGTAAAATATACTTTTTAATGCAATTTATTTATCTTATATATAAATGATCATATATAATTTGCATTTTTATACACAATTACATACGTGTTTTACGTTATTTTCAATGCAAATGAAATTGATCCAATATATAATTTACATTTTACACAGAATAACATGCAATTTTACGTTTTTAATGCAACTAAAATTTCTTATATATTATTTACATTTTTACATTAAATTGCATACAATTTCTACATGCAACTTCACACAAATTGTAGTGCAACTTGAACGTGTCGAAGCATCATATGTCTTATAGCGCACAGGTCATATGAATGCTTTCATTGCAGAAGAGCAGCGTGAACATCCAGCTAAACATCTTCTTTTGTGCTCCACAGACGAGAGAAAGTCATACGGGTTTGGAGCGACATGTGTGTGAACTCTCTCTTTAACACAGATATTATGATGTGTTCTTTGTGTGTGTTTGCGGCACATGAAAGCTGTACCCCACGCATGCCCTCTGGGCTCTGGCACACATCCACTACTCCTTCTTTCTCTCTCCATCTAAGCTTAAGCACACAACATCCACACAGTGTCGTTCTCCGGGTGAAAGACGGCAGCTTTTGAGACACTTTTGATGCCCGATTTACCACGGTATGGCAGACTCAAAGATCCCATATACAAAAACTGAGAAAGAAACATCACAAAACGCTGCATAACACGCCATGCGCTGCGGCCTATCTGTAAAACACACACTTTGGACGGGTTATCTGCGCTTGTTGAATGTTTCACACACAATACACTAGCATGGTAACACTAGATGGTGTGGAAATCAGTGCCAGCCATCTCATTTGAATCACTGTGTCTATTGTACGCAAACACTGACTGTCTTTTGCATGTATTTAAAGTGTTCGACATCATATAACATGAAGACTGTTTGTACAAGCAAAACATTGGTGCATTCAAATCACTGAATAAATATCCATCTAGCAACCGGCCAGACTTTTGCACTTATATTTTGCTCAGGAAAAGCCAGTCGAGTTAACAAACATGGATGCACACTTGATTCAAACGGGTTTGGTAATCTAGGATTATAATCTGCATAATTTTGCATCTTTTTCCAGTGCATTTGATTCGGCCAGCCAGAACGCTTCTGTGCTGAGAGTGAATTTGGGCTGAAATGGTTTAGCAAAAGCTTGAGCTGATTTGACAGGACAAGTACACAGGAAAGCTATTACTGTGGCTGGTGTGAAGAGAACAGACTCAACGGCTGCATTTGCAGATGGCTTTTTTTTCTTCAATGATTTCCTCTCGTTCTCTCGTCTCGTTTTAATCTCACCTCGAGCTGCACGAGACTCTTTATCTCACAGCACTGTTTGCACGGCGCTCAGTGTGTGTTTGAGGATGTGAACTCACGACGATGATTCTGGAGGCCATGACGAGGTGAAATTAAGTCACATTTAGGAAACTGTATGCGACTTTTCATTAACCACATTACCAGCATGATCTCATTCATATTCGGACAGTAGGTATATTCGTGTGTATGGTGCACATGATCATGTTTGTGTTTGGATATGGTGGTGAAAATGAAGTTGTTTAAATGTCTAGATGGTGTTTCTAATATACAAACCAAGTGTAAATTCTTCAGTTAACACCATTGCTGAGAATTTTCTGCACTTTATCAAAGACAGTCTCAAAACGCCCCTGTTTCCTACATCACAAACAAGTGACCAATCCCGTCACGAGGGGGGCGGAGCTTTTCCTCACTGACTTTCTATGATGTTCAAATCATTTCTAAAGCCCTATTCGGACAGGATTAACTTTACCAGGGTAGATGGAGTGTAATTTTACCACAGGACGTCTGTAATATTAATGGCCAATTCGCACGGGATAAGAGATCTCAGTAAAACTAGCAGAAGTGGGAGAGTAACTCGATTTACACACCGCCGTCAACATATATAACCTATATTTATATATATAAAACAGTTATGTCCGGTCGAACGATGTATAGAACGCAACTGAATTCTTTTTCAAGCGTCTCAATACTTGAAAAACTGCGGAAAACTATAAACTGGAATATGTATATACATATGAATACACAGGATTAGTATTACCTGAGGATATTTTTCCAGACCTTTTTACTGAAGGTAAAAGTCGCCGTAATTAGTTTTTACTGACATTGTCCGTCATGATCACTGAGATGCACATTCAGACGGGACTAAAGTCACAGAGAAGCTCTGGTAATTATTACTCTACCCCTCCTCTCCATGTTACACTAGTCCCGTCCGAATAGAGCTTTAGACTGAGGATTTTTACAAGGCAACTGTCTGACTCCGAGATGGCGAACGGGAACATGGTCTGTGTAACATTAGCAACGCATTATTAGCTGTTTGATAACGTAGTCAAGCCAGAGGCTAATCAGATCAATTACAGTCCGTTGCCATTAGAGAGTGATACATAAAACACATGAATATTCTGATACATGGACTGTATAATTCACTCTTCCTCTTCTTCTTCTCAGTCTGTTTCAAACATTTATGGCTGAATTAAACCAATACTGCCATCATGTAGCGTTTACAGTTTACAGAGCGAGTGGATCAGGTAATCTGAGCTGGTGTGAGTGAATGGAGGCGGAGACTAATTTGCATATTCATGATTCACATATACTAAGTGAAGTTACATTCAAGCTATTTTAAGGCATAAAAAAAAATCACAATTAAAACATTTAAATATGTCATTTTGATCATCAAAGATGAGTTTTAATGGATAAAATGATTAACTTCAGAGGATTTTAACCTATTTCAATGTATTGACAGAATCAACAATATACTTAAGTATGAACAAGTTTAGAGACGTACAAATCTGTGCAAATCCCCAGTAATTGCCATTTTCATTGCAGAATTGTGAGCGCAACTCATTTATTAGTAAATGATGCAACTCTGTCAGAGAAAGACCTTTTATTTTGGTGATAAATTAAATCCAGATGTGACTTAAGACTTTAAAAGTCACTCACACTCTGAGTTTAATTATCTTCAAAGCTGAAGTATATGTGAAACATTGCCATTGCTAAAGCTTAACATGTGTTTCATTCATCATATTGTCAAATCAAGCCAAAATCATTAAATAAATGTGATGCTGTTAAAAAATAATGTTAACACTTTACAATACGCTCTCATTTGCTAACATTGAACTTACAATGAGCATATATTTATGTTCGTTAATAAAAAATACAATTGTTCGTTGTTTGTTCATGTTAGTTCACAGTGCACTTACAACTTTTGATTTGAAAATGTTTCATTAAATGTTGAAATTAACATTAACTAACATTATTAAATACATAGAGGTCTTGTTCATTGTTAGTTCATGTTAACTAATGAGACCTTATTGTAATGTTTTACCAAAATGGTTAATTGATTCAACAATAAATTTAACCTTGTCCTAAACCTAATTTGACCACAAACAAGTCGTAACAGGATCCTAAAATTGCACCTATATGTGCCGTATGAATATTAATGAGATGATGTAATAGCCATTACAAGCTGGAGCAAACCAAGTCCTCTCAGACCCGAGGGGGGGGGTCACAGAAAGAAAGCATCAGTATTTGACAGCGAACCGCTTTGGGAAGAGTTCAGGAGCGAGTGGGCCGATCCGGGCTCTTAAAATTCCTGAGGTTTATCTGAAAACAGAGATACGGCCATCATGCTCTTGTTTTTAGAACAAGGCCTCTGTTTTTCCCTGACTTGGCTCTTTCCATTCACTCTTATGGAGGGCCTCTGGGCCGTGTTTATTTGCACATGTCTGTCATACGATTTTCTCATGTTAAGATGAGGCATTTGCACTAATGCTACGATATGACCCTGGAGAGACACACCGGACCGCTCGTTTTAACCAAATAATCAGGCAGAGAAAGAAATTATATTTACCTGAGTTGTGAGTTTGACTGAAATTGATAAGACGAAAATACTGAAAAATATCAGATCAAATCAGAATCTTGCAGAACGGTGGTCCTCAGATGGATAAATGCAAGTTAAATGCAAATAAATAAATAAAAACTAACTTCATAATTGTGCATTCCTGTAGCTCAAACTGTAGAGCGTGACGCCAGCAACGCCAAGGTCATGGGTTCGATTCCTTGTAAATGCATGAACTGAATGCAATGTAAGTTGCATTGGATGAAAGCATCTGACAAATGCATAAATTATGCATTATCTTTATCCCATATATTTTGGCCAAGATTATGCAAAAAAGATAAAAAGACCTATATTAAATGCAAAGATAAACATGCCATGGAATGCATGAACTATGTGAGTCGCTTTGGATAAAAATGTCTGCCTTATGTGCAAAAGTAATATAAAGTAATAGTGCATTTTGTGCAATGGCTACCAAGGGCATGCAAACATAATTCACAATTTTCCTACTCATGTCATGTTAATCATTTAAGCACATATTTGCTTACTTTTGTACAATAAACAGTTCTGGTGGTCACTTGTAAAGTCTGAGTCACGAAGCAAAACTGCTGTAGGAAACGCTGGTTTATGCATCACTATAAATAAAAGTTTTTTTGCCTAAACTCGCTTTTTTCCGCAAGCTTGCTTCATAGTTTCCAGCAAAAATCTGGCACTGGGAAAGGCAAAGCCTCATTAAGAGTTTATATCCCGACCACAATATCAATAGCATGGATAAAAAAGGGACAGAAAGATTACAGTAAGACCCGGCTTACAGCGGCGAACGGCTCGTGCCTTTGAAATGTCAAGAGGAAGGAGGAGGTGAACTCATCACGAAACTCATTTAAACACTCGTGCAATACAAATATTCTGTTGCGCTTTCGCCCCTGCAGGTATATTTAAAACATAAACGCTGTACGTCTCTCTCCTTCTGTGAAATGGAAGTGCGCAGAACATTCCAGACTATCAAACGACCGGTGCAACGATTTCCACATGCGAGCTTAGTCGGGCAAAAATATCCCGAAAACAGGAGCCGTTTGGATAATCTGTGACTCTCACGCCTCCTCTGTTGCCTAATCTCCAACGACAGCAGGCGAACAAATTAGGAGCTTTCAAAAAGAATGCCTGCTTAAAAAATAATTAAGAAAATATTTTTAAAACAAAGTTGGTCGGATGAATTAAAAAAAATTAAAAAACACTGACGCGTCGCCTGGCTTTGCTGATTAGCTGTCTTTAAAAACTTCATTATGAAAGCGTTAAGATTCTGCCAGAATCCGCCTGACGACGAGGAGGACCCGGTTGAGACCAGCTGCGTCTTCATTTTAACTTGCCACTTATAATCTGAAGTTTACCCTCCGCCGTAACCAACAAAAACAAACAGTTTCTCCCGTTCTCCCCACGGGTCAGAGCAAACGCTGCACTGTAAAACGCCTGCGAAACTCATGGGTTTTTTCACTCCTGCTGTTTCAAATAATTGCAAACATGCGTCCAACAGCGACTGTAGTCCTGAACGTACAGTAACTAGTGCTGCTGACGTAACTAACCCTGGGTTTAATATAAAACCTGCAGTTATTCTCGAGCGCTAGACACGCGTCCCTCCAGATCTGCAGGTAATTAGCTCGACTAAACTATTACAAATCACACACACACTGACTCTGGTTCACCGGCCCGGGGCTCTTCATCCTGAGGCCGGCGCTGCTGTAATCTACCAGCCCGAAACCATACGGCCCACAGGGGAGAAAATCACACAGATAATCTGTTCAACAGCTCAATTGTTTCTCCAAGATTACATGAAGAGCAAATAGACACTTTTGCTTTTGCATTTCCGGCTTAGATAAGATTTCTAGAGTTTAAGATCTCAAAAATGTCTCTGCGTCAAGTCACATTTATTTCTGTGGCACTTCATACAATGCAGATTTCACAGAAATAGACATTTCTGGCAAAATTCATCAATTACTTCAATTTGCTCTATAATACTATAGTTATTATTCAGCTCAATTTAGTGCTTTTTCCAAGATTAAAAGTGCAATTAAATCCAATATGAAGTCAAATATTTCTCAGTGATATACTCTTACTACACACGGCTATTTTCTCATTTATTTATTTTGTATTATTTCTCATTAACCCTCATTAACCACTTTAACATCTGAATTTTGTGTGTTTTTCTGAGAAATTTGGTTTTTATAGATGTTTCTCAGATTTGGCATGAGAAAGTGTGCAATCAAATTCGAAATTAATTACAATATTTTCATCAAATTCACAAAGATCTGCATTCATTTTAAATGCACGACAACTATTTTCTCATTCATCCATTTGTATTATACCTCTAATTTCAGGAGGAATATGAGTGAAAACTGCATTGAGCTTCACAAAGCAAACTTCTTCAACATCTCGGTGTTTCTTGTTGACAGAAATGAGTTGGAGAGCAGATCTCTGGAGAAGCTTCAGATCTCAACAATGTCTCAAACAGTGCTCAGATTCACCAAGATAAAGTGTGCCCACACTCTTTTAAAGCACTACACTCTTAATGCACGACAATATATCCTCATTTATCTATTTTCATTACGGTTTAGATATTTCTCCTGAAATTAGAGTGTGTAAAAACTCCTGAGCGCTGAAAGAGCAACCGGTGAGCAACAAAACAAGCTCATATTTAAACACAGCAAATCCAGCTCCTGTTTGTTCCTAATTCAATTTATTCTCTTATTAAATCTTTATAATCCATAATGTCTGCGTTTCCAGCGGCGTTTCTCTGGCTCAGACCTTTTCCTAAATGCTTCCTACCTTCCGCCGAATGAGTGAAACGACACCAAATTGCTTTTCCAACATGCAGTCGGCTTGATAAAGACAGCCGTCAGTTCCTCTGCCATACTTTCTTTATGGTCTATGTGATTACGAACTGCAACCCACACTCTCTTCCAATCTGTCACGCAGCCATACACTCGGCCAGAGAGAGAGAGAGAGAGAGAGAGAGATGGAGAGAGAGAGAGAGAGAGAGAGACAGAGAGAGAGGGAGAGAGAGAGAGAGAGAGAGAGAGAGAGAGAGAGAGAGAGAGAGAGAGAGAGAGAGAGAGAGAGAGAGAGAGAGAGAGAGAGAGAGAGAGAGAGAGAGAGAGAGGCCAGATTCCAGTGTCTTTGTGTCAAAGATTAGGAGCTGGAATGAAGAACTCACTGTTTGCTCTGGGATCGTACATTATCCCAACTACAACAACACAAAACATTCCTCATCAGTTCACGCACACATCCCGCGGGACCGTTTCACGCTCATATTCTCAACTTCGTCTCAGAAGCTTCTCCTAAAATTTGCTCAGAATTTGCTTGTAAAATTCACAAATAACTTCAAAGAAACAAACGTGAAATGTTATTTGCGAGTGCAGTATTGAGCTCAGACTGAGATCGACAGACCCGCGCACACTTCTAAACACTCTTCTGAAACTCTGGAGACATTAGAAGACGCGTTTCGTACGTAATTCGATGCATTTCAGAGTGAAACTGGATATTTAACGAGAATTGATTGGATCGGGAAAAGTGGGCGTTACATACCAGAAAGGAGTCATGTGATTTGAGGGGCGGGACTTGTGACATCAGCTGAGAAGGAAAGTTGTTGAGGAGATTTGGCACATTTTATTGAAGAAATTCGATATAAATGCGCAAAATAAACCCAAAGAAAGGTATTAAATAGATATTTTAATTTCATGTAGAATTTAAAGGGACATTTCACCCAAAATTTAAAATTCTACATAATTTATATTAATATAAATATGTATGATGACATTGTGGTATATATAGCCTATATATATTAAATAAACAGAATCCTTTTTAATTTAATGTAGAATTTTGAGGGATGTTTCACCCAAATATTAACATTCTGTCATCATTTAATCATTCCAAACCTGTCAGATATGAAATGTCTGTGGTTTTCGTTGTTTGATTGTTTGTCCATGCAATGGAAGTCAATGGCCTCCAATGTTATTTGGTTCCCACGTCCTTCAAAATATCTTCTTATGTCTTTAGCAGAAGAAAGAAAGTCATACAAGTTCGTAACGACATGAGGGGGAGTAAATGATGAATTTATTTTTATCTTTATTATGGGGTGAATTATCCCTTTAACCAAGTCTCCACTTGCTCTCAATTGAGTCAAATTGCTTAGTAGGAAAAACAATTATTAAAAGTCTCATTTGTGATTTTTCTTTCAAGGCCTTGAAGCCACTCGAAAGGCGTTCAACCCTGGTTTAGATATGAAATGATCAAGAGCAGATGGACCTGAATAAAAGCATGTGATAAGAGTTGGACACGGGTGAATAGAGACAGTCACAGGTCGAGAGGAAAAACACACTCAACTAAACAACACGCTCACGTCTGCATGTTAATTACACTGTGTTTCTATTCATATGACTGTACGACACAGGTCGAAGCTTCCGGTTCTGACAGTGCAACACACAGACGAGTATGAGAGATGCTGGAGGAGTTTCATTGCGAATTTCATAACTCTGATATTGTTGATTGTTGAACGAAATTTATTGAGCATAGACGTGAACTGACATGGTAGTATAGTTCATGAATGCTTTGAAACACAGATCTAAGACTGGTCTCACACTTAGCCGATTACTGCAGGAATGAAGGAACTTAATTAAATTTAAGTGTAAAAAAGTTTACTGTGAACCAAAATATATATTTACAAAACTCTAAAATTGATAGAAAATCAGAGCCACATCTAACCCTCTGGTACTGTTCGCATGTCAGTCAAAAATAACCAAAAGTTTATTTAAGATTTTGTATTTTTATGGGATTTTATGGTAATAAATAATAGTTATGCAGTAGTTATAATCCATTTATTCACTTTTTGAGCAATGAAAATGTAATTTCCAATTTAAACTGTCATAAAAAATCAAATAAAAAGTTGCGCTCTTCTTTTCTTCCCTATAGTGCCGTATATCTGATTAAAACGCTTCTGGAACAAGAACAAATGTGGGCGGGGCTTGATTTTGTCTGTGAGGAATTGATTGGATGGTTGTGGTTTGCTATTGGCTGATCTCATGTGAGTGACAGGTTGCCCCGCCCTCATCATCAGAGAAGAGAAGAGGAAGTTACTCTGATTCAAGATTATTAACACAATAATGATGTGCACAGATAAATCATTTAGAAAAAAAACTGCAATATTAAACATAAAAAACTAAACTTGTCAGTTTTGATTTCTTGAGGCTCTCCGTGTCCCTCAGGTGTCGTGATCGACTCCAGCAGTGTTTGCTCAGGACACGCCACAGGACACTGAGACACTGCTTGTGTTTGCCCAGTCTCTCTCTCTCTCTCTCTCTCTCTCTCTCTCTCTCTCTCTCTCTCTCTCTCTCTCTCTCTCTCTCTCTCTCTCTCTCTCTGTCTCTCTCTCTCTCTCTCTCTGCATTCCAGCGCAGACGCCGTGTTTATCTCATGTTCTCTCGTTAAACGGAATCAACTGTCTTTTACATTCAGTTCTTAGAGTCATCATGTGTGGAGCAGAAACACACACAACATCTGCACTCGTATCTGCTCATACGCAGGTCATATTTCACACTAAAATCAATAAAGAGGAATAAGTGATTGCATTCTGCTTATAGAAGATGACTAGCAAGAGCAAGTAGCTAATCACAGGCAATATATGTAATTAGTATGTATATGTAATATATATATGTATATATATATATATATATATATATATACTTTATGTGTACTGTATATATATAATTAAATAATAAATACATTTAATATACATATATATATATATATAATTAAATATTTTAATGTAATAATAATATACTGTATATACATAGTATATATGAATACATACATTTATATTATCATATAAATACCACAACAAATATTAAAATGACATATATTTATATATATTTAATATAATAATATTATTATATAATTATTATATTAAGTTAAATATGTTACTATTTGTATCATTTATAAAATAATTATATATATAATGATTAAAATATATTACTATTAATATTTTAAAATGAAAATGAAATAAATACATTTATATTATAAATACTACTACAAATACCAAAATGACGTATGTATATAATAAAAATGTATGTATTTTTATTTTTATATATAAATAATAATACATTTTAATCAATAATATATATATAATAATCCATATAATAATTGTATAAGATATTATATGTTATATAATATTTTTATATAATTCTTATATTAATTAAAATAAATTATTTGATACTATATATATATATATATATATATATATATAATGCTACAGTAATGCTTCAATATTATTATTTGTGTGTGTGTCTTGGGAATATGACCTTGACATGTAATTGGTGGGATTCACAAAGTCATGAGGCTGAATGTAATACGTGAAGACACACATAAACAAACACTAGTGACTCTCTGCCTCAAATCCCACAGGGAAAAGGTAGTTGGTCACAGCTGAGTTCATCCTGCAACTTCTGTGTTATTTTCTCCGTTAGCGATTCGCTTTAGCTTCTCTTCAGCTCAGACTCAGGTGGACCCGTCGGCCTGTCAAACCGGCACATAATCAGAGTCGAAACAATATCAGCAACTTCCAGGCCTTGTCAAAGTTTCCTGCGTTTACAGCTCATAAAAAACTCCCACGAAATGTGTTTCTGCAGGCCGGCCCCCGCGCCCGCGCTCTTCCTCGGCCCTCGCCGATGCTTAATGAGAATATCACACCGTCAAGATGCAAACGCCATGCATACTCAACATTTACCTCTTATACTTCATTTATATGCATTCATTTTATTCTGAATGATTCATCAGTGCATATTATTCCATATTTGACACACACAAAAAAAACATGTACATTTGCAGTTGCATGGTGCTATTTTTGCAAGCCAATATTCAGATCTATTTTGATCAGAATACCCATTTTATTTTTTATTTTTGGCTCAGAAATTTGTGAATGGCATTTCGAGGTAGTTTTGACTTTACCTTCCTCACAACTACAAGATTTCACGTTATTAGAATTGTTTTTTTGCACTGTTCACATCTATTGGACCCTCATTATCAATGCCGCAATATAATCCTGCAGATTTAGCAAGTGCCTTATGCTTTCATAACTCATTTCCAGCAACGCCTTGCAAGCCGGACGAAGTGCTTTTAGTAAGATGAGCTCGAATGCTTTCACTAAAACTTTTTTCTGTGGGTCTCTCTGTAGAAAGCCGCAGATGAGCGAGGTGACAGGTCCACAATGAAGCCGAAGCCGAGTCCGCTAAAAATAATCAGTGAGTGCTTTCATTGTATTTATGTAACACTTCCTTTAAAAACCCCCACAGCAGGACGGCAGAACACCTCCAAAGAAACAACACTAGTTAGTCATTGAGAAACGCTCGAGTTAGAGACAAAAACAGACCTTTGGTTTACTTTTTGAATACATGTTCCTGGCCTAAATACGAATGCATTTTAGTAGTGCTTGATATTCCAAAAACAAAATCATCAAAATGACTTTCCTGACATCAGCGAAATGCAACATACAAACACGTTTCACCATGCAATCAAGTCCTAAAGGGTGAAATCAATAGCGATATATGCTGCATTTTCACCTAAAGAAGTGCCAGCTCGAAACCCTTTGATCATGCACACGATCTTTGCATAAAGGTCACGTTTACTGACATAAAACAAGAAAAGAAAATCAGCCGGATCTGCCTCAAACCGGCGTCTGATGTCAATAACATCCGGATTGGGTTCATGCAGGAAATCAACTGTATCTGACCGACAGAAACAACAGCAAAATAAATGCACCGTTCAGACCCGATTCAGCTCGGAAATCATCGCACAAACGAAATCCAAAATTGTCTGCGCTCACATGTGCATCAGGGGTTAAAACACTTCCTGACCAAAAAGAGACAAACTGAAAACCACACACACGTGGGTGACAAAGAAACTCTGCGAATTCTGCGATGCCATCCTGTTTGGTTTAGGTTCAGCTGCCACAAAGATATTTCCTATTTTAAACGTGCACAAGCAGCCATTTTATAACATTTTACGATAAAACAATCGGCGCGGTTTAATTTAACATGCATCTGTACCGTACAGCACGTTAAGAGTTAAACAGCAAGGCTCTTGTTCTCTTATTCTGAGCGACATCCGTCGGCTTTGAGTCCTGAACCACGCCGAGTGCACTAGAACAATAAACTTCTGTCTTTCATAGTGACGATCAGAGTGTGGAACATCTGGCGGCGGGACTCATTTTTGCGTCTCCAAACCGCTGACTGACAATTATGGTCGGCTGAGAAATAATGCATCTCCAGTCCTGTAAAACAGCGCATGAATGAACACGCGAGTCAAACCAAAAAACTATTCAGAGATATCATTTTTGATATGTTTTTACTAGTGTGTGCAGGACACTATAGTTCATTAATGTAAGTGAGGAGAGCAAAATAAAGTAAATTGTGACATATTATACCCAATAATTCTTCATACAGTGACTATGACATTTGGGACCAAATATTACTCCGACACTTTGATCTGATCATGTTTTGCTGAAGTGTTTTTTCTTTAATTGCTAATGCTCTTTTTAAACACAGACTGAACAAAATGAAGCATTGCTTGGTGATTGGTTGAGCTAAACTGGTATTATCTAATTGTGTAGTTAAATTTAACAGCTGACAGATATTCAACATAATTCATGTGTGAGACAGTCTAACAGAAGGACGGACAAAACCAGTCAAATATCAACTGAGTTCTGCTCATATTTTCTATAGTGAATGAACTGTGATAATGTGAGAATATATGTGTCTGAATATATTCTGGTTTGACTGTATATGAGCACATGTTTTGGGGGTGCAGCTACACCACATCCTGAGAGGGGGTTCTCGGGTGGACCCGTGCGCCACAGCGTACCACTGTTCCTGTAAGGCGCTGACGGGTCGGAAACACATGCCCCACATCAAGCACTGACAGGTTCTGATCAAAGTGCCCTGAAGCCCTGTGGGGGATCTGAATTAATGTCTTCCAGTTTGGTCGTATTTTTCGTCGGTTCATTGTGAGGTCATATTACGACAACGCCACTGCTTTTAAAATGGCCTGTTAATTCTAATGCAGATTAATTGATGTGTTCTATAGAACTCTTGGGTTCTTGACCCAATTTTAAAAAAGCCAAAAAGTCTCCATATAAATGAGAAATGTCTTACATTTTTGGGTCATTCTTTCATGTTTAACGGGTTATTTACATTTTGTTCCAGTGACAAAGTACGTTTCATTCATAAAATGTAATTAAAATAAAAAATGTGGTAATTAAAACTAAATGCTCCCATGAATGAATGAACCGATATTTTTCGTCGGTTCATTGTGAGGTCGTATTACGACAACGCCACTGCTTTTAAAATGGCCAGTAAATTTTAATCCAGATTAATTGACGTGTTCTACTAACCATTATATAGAGCTCTTGACCAATTTTAAAAGCCAAAAAAGGTTCCATATAAGGAGAAATGTCTTAAATGATTGGATAATTATTTTATATTTAATGGGTTATTCCAGTGATAAAGCTGTTTCATTCATAAAATTTAATTAAATTAAATAATTAATTAATTAAAACTAAATGATGCCATAATGGAACCTCTAAAAGGTTCTATAAATGAAGTGGCTCACGGAACCCTTTAAGAGTCTATTAGAACTGGTGCTGTCAATCAAATCGATTAATCGCGATTAATCGCATCTAAGTTTGTGTTTACATAATATATGTGTGTGTGTATTATTATATTTATATATTTATTTATTTATATATTTATTCATATATGTGTGTGTGTGTGTGTGTGTGTGCGTGCGTATGTGTATACTGTATATATACACAATATTATATAAACAAACTTTTATGTTAAATGTGATTAATCGATTTGACTGATAATCGACATCACTTTTATTTGCGTGCATTTATTTACATTTTTCTTTTCTCTAACTTTACGTTAGTTTTATTAGAACTGTTGGAATAAAATCTTTGTTAACACTTTACCATAAGATTTTATTTGTTAACGTTCGTTAAGTTAACATGAACTAACAATGAACAAAACTTCTACAGCATTTATTAATCTTAGTTCATGTTAATCTCAACGTTTACTACATTTTTTTTATTAAAATCCAAAGTTTTATATAGCTAATGCACTTTGAACTAACCTGAACATGTTTAATAACTAATGTCAAGTCAGGTTAATAAATGCTGTAAGAATATATCGTTCATGTTAGTTAATGCATTAACTACTGTTATCAAATGAGACAGAAAGCCACTGGTACTTTAACCATTTAGTTAAATGCAAATGCTCAGTTGGTTTAATCTTTATGTACACAGTTCAACAGTTTGGTCCCCCCAAAAAAAGTGTGCAATTAATCTACAGCATAAAGCTCAAATAATATAACGCCTACACAATTTTCTCACAATTATTCTCAACTGGAAAAAAAAATCGAAATGCTCTAATTTAAAGTCAACATGAAAAATGTAATTCTCAGCATGCCGTATTTCTGAGTGAAACTGAACAAGACTGAATTCTCTCCATTGGGAATCGATTGGATGGTGAAAAGTGGGCGTATCATCGCCAGAATAAAGACAGTGGTTGAACTGGGTGGAAAAGAACAGGATTGGCGACGTCAGCTGAAATGGAAAGTCGTTTAAGAGGCAAAGCAAGTTATTGCATTTTGATGAAAGATTATGAAGGCATTTTTTCTCCTTTTATAATAACATGCACTGATAAATCATCCCCGAAAAATGCTCTTAGAAAGTACTTTCTGAATCACCAAAACCACAGCAGCAGAAGAACCCCGAGACAAACTCCCGTTCACCTGAAGGGAGGATGATCACACGTCTCTAGATTCACATCATCCAGCAGGGACTGAACTCGGCCTCGGTGACGCTGGCCGTATCAGCGAGTGTCCCAGAAGTCTGTGCAGTTCTCATTCCCCCGAGGACAGGCATCGTGATTATTTACCGGCTGCATTACTGAATCAGTTGCTATTCACCATGAAGCCAGCAGACATTCAGCGTTCTCTCTCTCTCTCTCTCTCTCTCTCTCTCTCTCTCTCTGCCAAGGCCAATTAGTGCTCTGCTGCGCCTGCACCCCCACAGCGACTGACAGCGCTTCACAAAACGCCAGCTACATTTACTGCATTACTGCCCGAGTGTGTGACTGGGCTGCAGACGCTTTTATAGGATACAGCGCAAAAAAAAAAATGCTAGGTAATTTCTGCACGGCGGTCACCTGAAGTGTTCTGCTGTTTTACTGTCAGCTAAAACTAATGTACAGTGATTATTAACGTCCCACGGCGTGGAAACCACTATATAACTGAGGGCTAGCAGTCGAACAAAACAGGTTTTTCAGAGGTGAGATTCTGATACCGATCTAGAGAGCAATATAATGCTATATATGCTATATAAGAAAAACAAATAGGTGTAGGATTTACTTTGAAACAATTTTCACTCAGAAATTACTAGTACATTTTTACAAAGAATTACAAAGAAACACATTAAATTAAATTTGAAATAGTAAATAGAAATAAAAAGACTAAAATGGTATTTTCTTGCAAATCTTACTCCAATAATCTAATCTAATATATATATATATATATATATAAAACACATATACATATACATGATACATATATACACATATACATGATAATTGTATATGATCAAACACAGTATCTAAGTCGTAAATAAAACAATAAAACAGATTATTGGAGTAGGTTTTACAAGAAAAATCTGTATTTTTAATTCAAAATGTTGCATTAAAGTTAATAAAATATATATATATATATATATATATATATATATATATATATATATATATATATATATGTGTACAACTGTAATTTCACACACACATTTTTACATTTTAATATATATATAGTAATATATAGTAATATTTAGTAATATATGTAATATATATATATATAGTAAAAATGTGTGTGTGAAATTACAGTTGATGACAGAAAATAAGATACAAAAAAATGCAATGCAAACTTATTTCCACATTAGTTTCCATTGTCTATGGGTCTCCACTGTATTTCACACAAGTATTGGAGTTTTGTAACACAGTTTTGTGGTTCTGACTCATAAAGCAAAGCATTGAATAGTTCTGAAAAGGTCTCGCTCACCACAGAATGTGCACAGACGTTTTCACACCACACGTCAGTAATACATGAGCACAGCAGGTCGTGAAGAGTCTCGGTGCGAAGGCTTCTACAACACAGGTGTGGCTTACTCTCGCCAACATAACTCCATACAGAACCTGCTTTAATCATTGCAAAGCACAATGTAGGTTTAACAATGAATCTTTTTTCGTATAAACGCCTTGACCTACACACACAAGTGTGCTGAAAAGCACTGGAAAGGAAAAAAAGGAACATGATTTTGAGAATTTGATCAGGTTGAGATAAAAAAAAAAGCTCGTTTTAAATGTGCCGCCATACATTTGGACCACACTATAGCAATGCATTCTGTTCTATTGGTGACACCTCACAATAAGGTTCATTAGTTAACATTAGTTAATGTATTAACTAACATGCACTAACCATGACAATACATTTGTTACAGTATTTATTCATCTTTGTTAATGTTAGTTAATAAAAATCCAGCTGTTCATTGTTTGTTCATGTTAATTCACAGTGCATTAACTAACGTTAACAAACACAACCTTTGATTTTAATAATGCATTAGTAAATGTTGAAATGAATATTAACTAAGATTAATAAATGCTGAAGAAGTATTGTTCATTCTTAGTTCATGTTAACTAATGAACGTGTTCACATTACACACACAAATCAGGATCAGAAACACCTGATGGATGAAAATAAGAGCTGAACAACGACTGTCTCAACGCAGCTTCTGTTAGTTCTGGATCGCCTCTTTCCACATAATTAACTTCCCGTGTAAAGAAGGCAGATCAGCTGGCCTGACGACTCATTTTATCTCACATCTCCATTATAGTGTCGACTGTCGAGGAAAGAGGACAACTGTCATATACAGAAAAAGGTAATTGCTTCATGCAAACCGATAGGATCTTTTTAGTTTTTCATTCACTTGTTGTTTTCTCTGGTCTTAATGCGAGCAAGATTGATTGATTTGAGGTTATACAACATTAAATAAACATATAAAGAAAACATATCTGTTTCCCAGGTGTGCTGCTGTTGCACTGATTCAACATGTGTACATTTAATCTTGATTGGGATTAAAACGCTGAATCAGTGTAAGAACAGCACACCCTTCCCACGTAAATCACACATGAAATGCATATTTAGATACACCATATGCAACGATTCATGCACAAAAAAAAGTATAATTTATGAGCGCGGCATGCACAAAGAAAATCTCTTATTTCCACTGCATTTACTGCACTGATGCATTTCGGTTAAAGTATTATTTAAGCTAAAGACAGTTGCACTCGTAGATGCGCCACTCTGCACCCGTTTCCAGTAATTGCTAGGCCTACGAGTTATTTTTAGATGGTTAAAGCAGCGAAGAACAAGCTCAAAGAGCAAGACAGAGAGAGACAGACTCTTTGAACGAGCTAAATAATAAGTTAAGGCTCAGACTCGCTTTAAATGAATCAAGGTTTTCTGCCGTCACACCGCTGGTTATGTGCCACTGCCACCCACTTACAGGGATCTGATTCAGGAGCGATAACGCTTTTTTTTTGGCTGCCGCTTAACATCTGAGATGCCTTTTCTTTTGACGGCTGACACTTGGACGTACAATTGAAATTGAAAGTCAAACTTCACCAAAACTCACTGCAAAAGAAACGGCTGCAAAGATTGCCATGTTGCACTCGTATTCTTCTGGACGTCTGCTTTATGAATTGCCAAGTTAACATTTGCAACCTATTTTCCTTCTGTAATCTGACTTATTTATAAATGCAACAAGATATTCAATGAGACTGATTGGATGGCAATGTTATTTCAAAGGCGGAGCAAATTGATGAAAGACTATAAAGACAATCAGTATTCTTTTGAAAAACACACACTGATGAATCAATCACAATAAAACCAGAAACATGCATTAAGACAGACAGTAAATAGGATCGACTTGGATTTCTTATGGACTTATATTGATATGTTGAGGATCAAACTCTCTTGACATGGCAACACAAGTGAGCGCTATGAATATACTTGATGATCTAAGAGTTAAAAGTAGTTGGGTTGTCTCTAACACACTGTGGTCTGCCTCTATCTCTGTCTGCATTAATACAGTAACACCGGTGAAGAGGGGGAAGTGGTCCATCTTCTCTTAACCTATCCAACTTCAATTTTAAACGCAGCGAATAAGCCCGGGGCGATGCACAAGACATAATGCATTCGACAAATATTCTCTGGGTGAAACATGCATTTATGAAGAGATGGCCTTTAGAGGAGGAATTCACAGAGCGTATGCTTAACAAACAATACACCCACTCATGAAAACGAGAGATAGAAAGTCAGTCTGCTCAAAGTGAGAATGAGTCACAGCTCAACTGAAACTTCAGCATCAAGACACCAGAAAAGATGTTCAACCCAAAATCTTGCACTTTTACATGCATAATATCTCAAAACTAGACTGTGCACCACTGGACCAATGGGCACTTGAGTAAATACTAGCATAGCAGTTACTAGCAGCGCCGGGCGTGTTTGCATTGGAAGTATGGATCTGGCAGGTTTGTTGCAGGGCAAATGATGACATTGGTTAATGTGTTATCGATTGCCTGGTTGTTATGGCTGTAAAGTTGCTTCCCTATTCTGAGGTGTAACTGATTGCAAACTATATGCATGAGGACTGTATTAGTTTTCTGAAATGCTTAAAACTTTATAAGATGTTCTAAATAGCATGAAAACAAATCAACAGAAATCCACTTTAAAGTTGCAAGAGTCATTTTTGTTTTTTTGGTCTTAAATTGAGAACATTTTGTTGAAATGTCAATATTGTAGTGATGTATAAGCACAGCTCACACAAAAGCAGCTTTCTGTTGGTCAATGCAGCAAATTTGACTAAAATGGGCCTTAAGGGCCTCAAATTAACACTCAACAAGTGCCAAATGTGAGTTAAAATCGGTTTTGGCGAATATATGAAAGGTGTCAATCGTCAACTGGTAATATTTTTAATTCTAGAAATGCAATGTTGTGAGGAAAAGAAAGTAAACAAATGTGAACGACACTCGGGACAGTTGATGGGCCAGCACTGCATCGTCACCAAAGTTTAAGCCTGAACAATTGAAACATTCAAGCGCTAGAAGATGCAAAAGGGAACTTGATTTGTTATTCGCTGTGTTTTCTGTGCGCAAACATCCGAAATCTGCATCTTATACAGCACACGAATACTGACTTTAACTCTCTTTCTCGTCTTCTAGCGCTTGAGAATGCCCACATTGTATCCTTGTAAACATTGTAAGTTATGTCTTAAGTGAACATAAACAGTTGAGAAAGAAAATGCAAGTGTATCAGTCTATTGGATCAGTGCATTATCTCTTATATTGACAACAGCTGTCATCTGTGTCCTTAATCTTAGTCAAAACAACAAAAGACAAAGACAAATCACTCACTGCTCTTGACTGAATAACTTTAATAAGGATTAATCTATGATTAATTAATACAGTGTTATTTTGCATTTGATTACTTTATTAAATTTCTGTACCTGAAAATTGTGAATTTTCATTGGTATCTAAAATGTTGGAGTCATAACTGTCATAACTCAATGTATATAAATATAGGCAACTGAAATCCTGACTTTTTATATCAAAGGCTAAAAACTGGGTACAAATTAAATAATAAATGAAAATAATATTTAGATTTATTCACTTGTGAATTCTGCGTATCCCTTGCTAAAAATCTCATCCAGTTTATTCTGGTTTTGGTTTCACATACAGTACATGCACTGTTCTACGACTGACGGTTTCATACTTCACATACAAGTATGAAAAAGCTCAAGTGTGGTTCAGGAATGCAGCATGTAGCATGTTTGTGTGTTAGCGACAGGAAATGATAATCACTTATCATGGATGGCCTAGTTTTTCAGAACTGTTTCCGGTTCATGCGACAACACTGTAAACCACTTCACGCAAACTCTCAAACGTTACATATTAATGCAAGCCCTCCATACATGACCTTCAATTGGGGCCTCTCAAGAATGTTGGAGAATATTGCATTATTAAAGCTGGAGCACATAAAGAGGGCCATTGTGGTGGGGAGAGCAGGCTTTCCCCCTAAAATTTTGTTTCATAATGTCCACTTGCACAGGATCATTTTTCAACGTATGGAGTTGGCTTGGATTACTCTGTTCTCCATTCGCCGGCTGATCTTTTCCATATGCTTAGAGCCACAAGCTTAACTCTGTGACACCCTACTATAAACAGCCATCAGCAAATTATGAGTTACGCTCTGTCAAGATGGCTGAATTTAAAAGCTCCATCACAGGCTGTCTTTTAACAAAAAAAAATCTGAAATGCTTCTAAACAGAGTGGTTATTAAATAACAATAGGTAAAAGCCTCTGTTTCTACCATTATATAGCCAACGTGATTCATATACCACATAATATTTTTATCAAAACATGAATATAACATTGATTTATATATATAACTAAGAAGAAATTGACCCTTTTCACATTTCTGTGTTTCTCAGAAGTGGAAGTCATCATAGTTGGGAAAAACTCCTAAAGCGGTAAATGAGAGATGACATTAAATATATTTGTATGTTTCCATTTACTCAAATAGCAAAAGAAAAACTCCACAATAGTGTTTTCACGGCTTTCACAAAGAGGAAAAATAGAGAGATTGGCAGTCAGAAGAGAGAAAGATGTAAATTTGCTGCATTAGAAACACCCTCACAGCAGCATTACTTGTATGTCATTTGATGCAAAGGTAGGCCTAATGTAATAGAAAGTATAGTGATTTACATCCATTTAAAAAAAATGAAAGAATAAAAAACTTTGCAAGATTTACGATGCTGATGACCGTTAAAACGCGCCATCACAGTCTGCGATAACTACTTCTCAACATTTGGAAGAAAAATAGTGGCGGTAAAACGAAAGATGTTACTGAGCCGCTGACTGAGGATCAATAATTCACACAGCTGATTGGTTCCTGTATACTATAATGTGCAAATTCATGTTTAGTCTGTTTATTGAAAAATTACAGGAAATATTCACCAATATCGCCATTCTAGATCAGATTTGGTAGGGTTTAACAACGGCCGCTTAAGTTTCAGATGTTATCGCTATTGCTTGATTGACACGTGACTAAAGCCAGCGCTTAAATACGTCGATTCAGTTCTAAGTAAACAGAATATGAATTTGACAGTTTGCATAACAAGATCACGAAAGATAAAGACTACACAGTTATGAGAACTTCCCAGTAACACAATGAACCCAATTAAACAAAACATCGGCAAATACAACAGAAAAAAAAGTATCATAAACTAAAACTTAATTCTATATTATAGCCTAAACGGCTGCATTACGCACATAGCCTACCATCAAAACTCACAAAGCAATAAGGGATCAAAATTTATTTTAATTATTCTTAATTCACGCTATGACAGATAACTGGAGTGACGTATAATCCGTAGACAAATGAGGATCGGGGTGTAAAGTGCATCTTTAACCGACTGCTAAAATCGTGTCCTAGTCAGCCTGACGCTGAATGCTAGTGCACATGCTGTTTTCAGTCAGCACTAGTAGCCTATCTTATACATTCAGACCCGTTATTAGTCACGCGCTCACTGGCAAAACTATAAAACTTAACACAACGCATTGCACACATTTTCCGGTTTAAAATATGCTCTTGTGTTCTTTGCTGAAAAATCTAAATGCACTATCCACAGTGTATTTCTACTTGTTTCACAGCACAAATAAATGCATAAATCATCGTAGAAATCCTGCTTAGAAATATTAGCCGAGTTCCCCGTAATAAATTAATAACACGCCTAAGAACTAATTAATTGTTCGCTACTTCTAACACGTGCAATTGCAACTACGTCACACAGGGATGCAGTTCTATCAACAAAGCAATTATGAAGCGAATTCACATCCAGACAGAAAGAAAGGAAAGCTGCATGTCTCCTATATAAGAGGAGCCGGACGGGAGATCTCCATCTTCCCTCGGGAAACAAGCTGTCTCACTGGACTTTATAATGCTTTTCATGTGCAGTGCCACATTTAGCTAATTTTGCATGAATGTGCCAGCAGTTAAAGTGATGCTATAGTGCAAGTGCACAATTCCCGAGATGCTGAAGTAAGTTTGGGATGCCCGGTCCGGAGATGCCGAGGTTTCGCGCGATCCGACAATGCGCACTGAAAACTAACACATTCACCATACTCAGCCTACACTTAGTAACATTATGTGCATGATTGCAACA
>NC_139973.1:1872500-1885000 GCF_963993115.1 Abramis brama | reverse complement strand
CTATCTACCTGTCTGTCTATCTATCTATCTATCTATCTATCTATCTATCTATCTATCTATCTATCTGTCTGTCTGTCTGTCTGTCTGTCTGTCTGTCTGTCTAGCTATCTATCTGTCTGTCTGTCTGTCTGTCTGTCTGTCTGTCTGTCTGTCTATCTACCGGTCTGACTATCTATCTATCTATCTATCTATCTATCTATCTATCTATCTATCTATCTATCTATCTATCTATCTGTCTGTCTGTCTGTCTGTCTGTCTGTCTATCTGATTGGCTAGTTTTCTGAGGGATAATCTGTCCAATTTACACATTTGCTTTTCCCTGCAAATTAATTTATCTGATTTTAAGCCGTGCTTTTGCGTGTGAATCTTATAACAGAAGACATCATGCCATTTAAGAAAGAGAACCAAACAAGGAACAGAGAGAACAACACTTTCCTTCCAAGCCTTTCAAGAGCCAAAGGAATATAATGTTAAATGTTTGTGATGAACAGACTAACTGACTCAGCTGAAAACTGCTGGTGTTTCTGTGCACATTCTTCACTCTAACAGCAGCTCCAAATGTGTGAAAATGAGTGTGTGTGTTCACGTCTAAGGCCATTTGTGTCTGTCTGTGTGTGTGTTAGTGAGTGAGCTGTCATTGTCATCGCAGTAGGACACTTGTTGTCTCTCCACGACCGTGTGTGTGTGTCAACATGCTTATTGTACCACATGCAGTCAGTGTGAGTGTGTTGGAGAGGGTCCTGGGGTGGGAACTTGTTTAATAAAAGCCACAGATGGAGAACTCAACAGGCATGTGGAGTAGACGCTCGCTAGAGCTCAGAGAACATATGAGTTCATGCATTGCATTTATATGCATGCACATGCATGTTTTATGTATCTGTGTGTGTGTATATTTAGGGGTTAACAGGCTCAGGGATTCCATTGCATCACGGCTTTGGAATGTGTAGTGCCTCCCTTCCCAGCATCCTCTTGTGTTCAACAAAGAGCAGGGACAAAACAACTTTGCTAGTGCAAAGATTTGTTTATGAAGGACTGATAAGCTGCAACCCAACGACCCCCAGAAACCAATTATACACCACTTTAATTGATCGAATCTCACAAAACCTGTCGAGAACACGTCCGGATCATTATTATCTCACCCCAAAATCATAAGAAAGAAGCTGAGGTAACTATAAGTAAACTGTTGATTCCCCAAAATACAGAACATTGTGATTCTCTGGTGTTTCAAAACTGTGATCTGTTAGTTTGAGACTTGACCAGGCCGACATAGAAACAACCAATGACGTGATGTTATTATATCGACGAATGGCAGAAGGGGATGTGGAAACCTGTTCGGAAACAATCCAAATATAATTATTTTTGCAATTGTTAATGAAATATATATACCCATTATAGTTATGCAAATTGGTGAATTATGTGTATTAGTGCTATTAGTGCTGTCAAATCTATTAATCGATTAATAAAAGCAATTAATAAAAGTTTGTAAATATAAAATATTTGTAATGTCATCTATCTATCTATATATATATATATATATATATATATATATATATATACATACACACATACACATATATACAGTTTATTGCATTGACATTATTTTTCACTGATTTACATTACTATATGATGGAAAAATTGCATTCTCATTAAATTTATGCAAAAACACTGACATATTATTTAAATTGTAAACTTTGCAGTATTTTGCCTTTAACTTATACTAGTTTCATTAAAAAAATGCATTACAGTAATGAGAAATGAGGATACTGAAAATAACAAAAAAGTAGTACATCCAGACATATACAGTAATGAGAATTTGAAGGGGAAATGTGCTTAAAAATAGACTGTAATTTTTTCATGCAAAATTAATTCTTATAATTTTTTTCCATTGATTTGGGGGTGAAATGTGACCTAGACGTGTTTTTCACGAGATTCATCCAATTACTCCAGCACTTAGCCAATTAACAAAGCAGAGAAAAAAAACGAACGTATGTGGGTCACAAAAAAACCTTCGAAAACAGTCAAAAATGGCAGTCATTACCATCTTTACAGTAAATGAACTACACACACACACACACACTTGAGCGTGACACAAACGTGTGTGAAGAGAGACCGCGACTACGTTCTCCCATAATAAGCGAGGGACGATAAATAAGGGAGGTTACACAAGTGTTATTAAATGTCAGAATGATTAGTGTGTCAGTGAACGGCTGGCTTATTCGAGCTGAACACGTCGCGTTGAGCTCTCGTCACAAACCACCTCAATGAACAAAAAAATCCACTCTTATTATAAACTTATGTCCCGACACATTAAACCTTTTCCTCACATTTATTGTTTTTGAATGCTTGTACACAGAATTCATTTCACTGACTGCAGATATATGAGTGCAAGCTTCACATTTAAAAGGATACTTCATGTAAAAAGGTCATCATTTACTCACCCACATGTTGTTCCAAACCTGTATGACTGTCTGTCTGTCTTCTGTGAAACACAAAAGGAGATATTTAGTAGAAAGTTCACGCTGCACTTTTCCATTCAATTTTAATGCACAGGTAAAATGTTATCAAAATGATTCCAGTTAAACAAAAATTTTTGTATTATGCAAGCCAGACAAGTCACTTTGTAAAGAAAGACTACTCATATATTCAAACACACATATCTATAGACTAAACACGTAATATGCATGCCATCAGCGTTTTCACAGATTCACGTTTTTGAAGTTTACACGGAGATGACGATGTTTTCAAAAAAATTCTAAACTTGCACCTTGGGCCCTGTTTCAAAGATTGCGTCCTCGATCACCAAACACTGTTGTCGTGCAAATGAACGTCCAGAACACATTAAAAGTTTCTGTTTTCTGTTAGAACGGTGTGTGTTAGCGGCCGCTAAGTTAATAACTAATGATCTTTACAACAGAAGTGAATCAATCAAAACTAACTTTATCTGGACAATAACTTTATTCTAGATCTGCTGTAAAGCCTGATCTCTGTTACTGTAATCTCCTGTTGTCACTGTAAAGCCGCTTTGAAACAATCTATAATGTTAAAAGCGCTGTATAAATGTAAATATAAAAGGTGACTTGACTAAACTCAAAGCAAGCAGAAATAAAAGTTCACAACCCGTCCGATGCTTTGTAATTAGGAAACAGGTCTAATTTCTGATTGATTCTGGTAATCTTTGACTCATTTACACTGTCTGATGAACTCAGTGTACTTTATGTGTGTGTGTGTGTGTGGGCATTATGTGTGCGTGGGCATGAGATTCAGAGCAACGGTGGAGGAAAGAAAACCATAATGCTTTAGAACCACAAGAGTGTGAGTAAATGATGACCGAATTGTCTTTTTTTGGGGTGAACTATTCCTGTAAGTGTGCTTGCTTTGGTCTGATAGCTTGTGTTTGCTGAAAGTACTGTGTGATTTCACAGGGATATTGGTTTCATCCTCCGTCACCCTCTCGACCCCTGACCGTCAGTAATGGACACACTGTATGTTTACAACACCTGGACAGGTGAGAGAGACGTCTTTACCTTTCTCATATTTTCATGTGATTTTCCATTCTGCAACCACCAAAAGTAATATAAAATAAAATAATATAAATGAAATCTATAGTACACACAATAACATGAAATCAAATACTTCCATGTAATCTATACTTGTACACATGATCATATTAAATATTTAAGCTATAATATACTGTCATTATATTCCCATTATAAGAAACACTCTCACGCACACACACACTCTCTCTTACACACAGTCACACACACACACATCTACACACACACACAACACTCTCTCACACACACACATCTACATACACACTCTCTCTCACACACTCTCACACACACACACAGTCTTACACATACTCACACACACCACACACACACATCTACACTCACACACACAAACACACACTGTCTCTCACACACATCTACACACAAAAACACACACACACACACACACACACACACACACACACTCACACACACATCTACACACACAAACTCTTTCACACACATCTACACACACAAATGGAGTTATTTTAGTATCATTATATTATATTATATTTTTGGTAAATATATTGAATTGAATTTAATATTTTTCTGTTTTAATTTTAAAGTTTGTTGTTTGTAATTTTTATTAGTATTTAAAAAATGTCTATATAGTTTTTATTAGGTTTTAACTTTAGTTTATTTAGTTTGTTATTTTAGTACTTCAACTTCAACTAAACGAAAACGAATATATATATATCAACTATTTCAACTATCTTTTATATAGTTTTGTCTATTTTGTTGGCCAAATCAGCAGTTCTGTACATTAATAGTATACACAAGAAGCTTATCGACACTCTTCATATATATATATATATATAGTTTATTTAGTTTGTTATTTTAGTACTTCAACTTAAACTAAACGAAAACGAATATATATATATATATATATATATATATATATCAACTATTTCAACTATTATCTTTTTTATAGTTTTGTCTATTTTGTTGGCCAAATCAGCAGTTCTGTACATTAATAGTAAACACAAGAAGCTTATCAATACTCTTCATACAGTATATATATATATATGCATAACCTTTTCTTATGTACACAATCTGGTTATGTCTCGTGACAGAGAAATGTTGCTTTTATTTCCCCTAAACGCCTTCAAACATGCCAGTAAAGAGAGTTTGTTTCATGTTTACTTTGGTTATTCGAAATCATTAAATCCATAATCCTTCCTGCGGGGTTTTCAATCAGGTCTTTCTTATTGCGTAGCTTTTTGCATTATAAATAATAAATGTCAGAGCAGACCTCGCTTCTTCGTAATGATTGTGACATTTCAAAATCAAAACGAGTGCACTTCACTTGCTGAAGAGTCAAATTTTCCCTCAACAAAAGACTTGACTCGAAGCCAACAAAATGACTAAGATCAGCACTTTGGTTATCATCAGACGCTCTGTCATTTTTATGTTGCTTTTCATGCACTCAACTCTACAATCCGCTGTCAACTCCAGAAAGAACAGGCTGAGATTGAAAAGCCCTGTTTGCTCAAATGTATTCCTCTTCTCTCTCAGAGTAATAGATGCACACCTGTCTCTCTGTCTCTCATTCTCAGTGTATAGAGAGCACTAAATATATCATTTTATAATATATAAAATATACATTTTAGCACTAATCTCTTAAAAATAAAGGTTCTTTAGTGGCATTTATTGCTCCATGAAGAACCTTTAACATGCATGGAACCTTTCCATCGCACAAAAGATTCTTTAGAGTGGAAAAATAAATGTAGATTTTTAAAATATTTTTCCTACTTGAAAAAAATGGTTCATTTAAAGTCCCCCTGTAGTCAATCATTGTATCCCTCATCACCAAAATGACATTTTGGTGAAATTCTTCATGCCTTAAAATATCTTGAATGTAACTCGACACCCTTGCCTCATTTAGTATGCGTGATTCTATGAATATGCAAATGAGCCCCGCCTCCACTCACTCACTCAGCTCAGAGATCCACTGGTTGACGATCACACGTTGATCTGATTGGTTACAAGGTAGTTTGTGACGTCAGAAACACCAGCGATTTCAAAGCGTGTTTTTGAGACTGTCTTTGGTTCACTGCAGTTTTAAGGAGGAAATACTCAGCAATGGTGTCGACTTATGAATTTACGTCTGACTGTACATGAATCATATCCGAAATCACAGATCAGGGATTAGATTGTACCATTACTGTCGAGTCCATATAAGCAGGCGTTGATCTAATTGTGCAGTCTTTCGTCGCAATCATGATAAAATTCCAAACAAGTCATTTTCTGAGCTTGGGTTCAGTAAAAGCTGTTTTCGGACTAATGAGATTTGAGATCTGAAACGTGACCTCTTACATGTCAAAAGATCAAGGACAGTTTGATTTCTCAATTCATGACCCCTTTAATTTTAGGGGTTTTTTGTAGCAATGCCATAGAAGAACTATTTTGGTTCCCCAAAGAGCCTTTAAGTGAACAGTTCTTAAAGTCCCCCTGTGGTGAAAATCCAGCTTTTAATGTTGTTTATGTGTCTATGTGGTGTTTTTAATATGCTTTAAGACAAACCATGTGTAAATTCATAAGTCGACTCCATTGCTGAGTATTTTCTCCTTAAAACTGCAGTGAACCAAAGACAGTCTCAAAAACACGCTTTGAAATCGCTGGTGTTTCTGACGTCACAAACTACCTTGTAACCAATCAGATCAACGTGTGATCGTCAACCAGTGGATCTCTGAGCTGAGTGAGTGAGTGGAGGCGGGGCTCATTTGCATATTCATAGAACCGCACATACTAAATGAGGCAAGGGTGTCGAGTTACATTCAAGCTATGCATGAAGACATTTTTTTCAAGGAAAAAACATTTAAATATGTCATTTCGGTGATCAAAGATGAGTTTTTAGGGATAAAAATGATTGACTACAGAGGGATTTTAAAATACTGAGTGGTGCTTGCCATGACATGCATTTCTTTTTGGTTGCTAAGATGTTCTGAGTGGTGTTTGATGTGTTTCTATGTGGTTTGAATCACTAACATGCCTTAAACATGCATAAAAAGACAAAACCAAAATGAAGACTCTCACTGTCTGTTGAAACACATCAACACACTCTAGTTTCCCATCCGCACGTGTGTGTGTGCTGTAAATCTAATGTTTTACAGGCACTCTGTGTGATTGACAAGCTTCATCTGATCTGTCAATGGCTCTCGGGTTTCTGAGAGTAACGTGAGTACAGGTTCAATCCCTCACATTGTCGGGACGACTCGTGCGATTCGAGATGTTTGGGCAACAATCCACAATAGCATTATTCATAATGCACTGACCGCCTTTGCTAAGAGACACAATCTAGACTTACACTAGTCCTGCTGCGCATTATAATGAGCTCGTCATAATTACACATAATTGCAGTGTACTCACATCCCAACAACAGGTTTGAAGTAAGTACACAGTTAGCAAAGACAGTTTGCCAGAACAATAGCTGCTGAATTTTGATTGTTATTATTAGCGCATCAGTCTTTCGATAATTGTAAGTCGGCGATAACAGCGCTTCTCGACTGGTTTTGTTTCAGGACCCAAATTTTGCATTAGACATCGAGTGCTTCCACAATTGTTTATCATATAAGAGTAAACAAAAATGTCCTTAAAAGCATTGCTCTAATAATTATTGGCTGCTGAAAGCATGAAACCATTGAAATTACAGAGACATTTGTGCCCAAATTCCTAATGACATTGCATGATTATTCACGTTTTTTTTATATGCATATTGATTTTGAACAGACCTGTGACCCATTTTTGGGATCTGAATCCACCAGTTGAGATTCACTCACATGCAACTCAAATAGAAAATGACTATGTTTACATGTGCAGCAATAATGCGATTATTTCCAATGATCAGGGCAAACATTTTCACTCCCGTTCACATGCAATCTTCAGTATTCTGAGTATTCATATAATCCAATGCACAAATGATGGTCAAGCTCTTCTAGATTTCTTCACCGCTCATTTTTTTTATGACAATGCTCCATTTCAATGCTTTCAGCATTAATGTACTGCATTATATTCATGTCAACATGAACTCAGTTTCTTCAGCAGCCAAAAATACACATGCACATTTTGATCAAAGTGAAACGGATTTGATGAAAGTGTTTACATGAATGTTTATTATGATTAAAATCGCAACATATTTTACTATGATCATTGTTGCTATGGTTATGAGCTTAATCTCATCAATTTGATCGAAGATTTGTGTTTACATGAGGTAAGGTTTAATCGCAATATTGTCTAAATATCATTATAATAGCATTACAAGAGAGTGCATGTACAAAAATCATTGGGAGTTTTCAAAAATATCGATAGAAATTCATTAAGTTAATGTGAGGTTTATGATATTAAAGTAAACAGAAATGTCCTTAACATTGTTTCTAAAGATCTATTTCACGCTCTAAAAATGATTGGCTGCTGAAAGCATGAAACCTATTGAAATTAAAGAGACATTTGAGACAAAATACCAACTGAAAAAATAAATGCATTACTTATTTTGCTATCAAAATTGAGCATTTGTGTCATTCCATGTCAACGCAACGAGGTCAAATTTTGATTTTGATCATTTTTTCCTGATGAAAGAAACACATGAATGAAGAAGAAAGCCAATATGTGATGACTGTATATTTACTGAGTAATCGCTGTATTGTCGAGAAGGTCAAAATGACAATTTTCACCTGAGATTTGGTGCCAAATTACAGAGGCTAGAAATGACTTTAGAAAGACGGCAGCATCATTATTTTATTATTGCATGTAGATTAGAGATCAGCTGTATGTGTTACAGAACAGAGACTCACAACGAGGTTATACGGACGTAAAACAGGTCAAAATAAAATCACTGATGAAGAATGAGTGACAGTGATCTCTGTGATCGGGTGATGGAGACTGACTGATCCCTGTACGCATAATGACCCACATTTGGTTTTTGACCACTGAAAATGTGTACAATTGACCAATTATCTCACAGAGTCGCATTGAGATCTCCATATGTCTGGGATTGAACCATATAGGACCTTTAAAATGAAGACATGTTAGTTAAAAAGCAAATCTGAAAGGATATTAAGATGTACCTCTTGAGTTACAGGCATGCAAACTTGGGGCAAAAAAACATAAGAAGTGCTTTTTCCCATTTTTGAACTCTCACTGTTGGCATATAATGCAAATAATATTGCTAAAGTCAACAGATTATAATACTAGACCTGCAATCTCTGTGTAAAATTAAAATAATGATGCTGCCGCCCATCCAAAGTCATTTTTACACCCCTTTTGCTCCAAATTTCATGTGAAAAATGTCATTTTGACCCCCTCGATAAAACATTGGATTACTCCATAATATGCAACCATTTTGGCTTTCATCATCAGTTTGTCTTTCTTCCGAAAAAATATTACGTTAATCAAACTTTTGGAAGTTTTGACATGGAATGACCCATTTTTTACATGCATTTGAAAAGACGGATGACCCGTTTTCAGGACCGGATCTGAATCCACTGACATGCGATTCAAATGGAAAATTAGAGTTTTTAAAGACATCCATATAAAGTGAATGATATGAGGATCTGAAGCTCTCTCAGCATGTGCACATCAGCAGAAGATCATGTGACCCGCTTAGTAAAACGCATAGATGATATTATAAACTGTCAGTCCCGACAAGAGAACAGAAACACAACGTTAATATGTAATCATAAACCTCATCATGATGATTTGGCCTTTCTACGTTTTTGACAGCATCACGGACACGTTACAATCCACACTGAGGAATCACAACAAGTGTGACCTTTACCAAACATGGAGAAGGAAAGAGAAAAGGTCACATGAGGAGGAGGAGGAGGAGGAGGGAAAACAAGAAGTCATCTTTACAGATAATGCACAAGCAATCTGCAAACTGATGACATCACAAGCTGATCTTTGGTTGACCAATCAGCGGAAAGGCGTGTTTCATTCCCGCCCACATGTAGAGATCGAACATTCAAGCTGGTTTATTTATTTATTTATTTTTTCTACCGGTGAACGTAAAAACGTTTTTTTTTTTTTTTTAATAAAAGAAAAAGAAAGAAAAAGACGCAGTTTTCTCATTTTTCTACTTTCAATATTAAATCAAAAAACAAATGAACGAACGATACACCGATTTTTGTCTATTTAGCTTACATTTATTTCAGCATTAGTTTTAGTAATTTTAGTACTTCGACTTATTTTATTTCGGTTAGTTTGCCAAGGAAACATTTCTAACTTTTCATCTAATATTTATAAATAAATAAAAAATCAGCTTTATTTCAATTAACAAAATTATTTAAAAATTTTTAAATAATTATTTTTAGGGTGTTGCTAAGCCGTTGCGAGGCAGTGTTATTTATTTATTTATTTATATGCTATTATAGTATTTATTACTATTTGGAATTTAAATTTTAGTTTAAGTTTTAGTAATTTTGCTATTTGCTTTTGTCATTTTTATTGGTTTTATTAAGCTGAAATGTATTTCAGGGTTAGTTTTAGTCATTTCAGTACTTCAACTTAATTTATTTCAGTTAGTGGCCAATGCAACATTTCAAATTTTCATTTAATTCTTTCATCTAATATATATATATTTTTTTTTCAGCTTTGTTTCAATTATCAAAATGATTTTTAATGCTTTTAGTTAACAATAACAATGCTCTTTCCACACTGGAAAAAAATAAATAGTAACATCTAAATTAACTAGTTTTATTCAAGTCAAAACTATTATTTAGCATTACTAAGTCAACCTAAATACATTAATTTATACCAACAATATTTCTTGTTAATGGGTTAAAACAGGTGGAATAGCTCTTTAAGGTAAGATTTGCAGGTTGCCACATTAGTACCATGTCAATACCATGGTATATGATGCAATACCATGGTATTGTCATCTGATCTTATCGTTTTAGCAGCATAGTGTTTTTAGTGCAGGTGTGCTGTTCATAACGTCTGTGTGAGTGAATCGAGGAGCTCAGATCAGAAGCTTGACTCTCTTAAACGCAGTGAACATCAGGCTTCTGTGAAACTGAAAGCAAGATAAACATCTGACGTGGCCTTTGTTGAAATGACAATACATGCTGTGACTTAATGAAGCACTTTTTAGTCAACATCTTTGAATTTGTCCCGTAAAACTGACTTTGAGACCCACAGAAAATAAGAATTGTGATATTTGTAATTGCATTATGGCAGGAACGCACAGGACTCTCTGGGATTCAATCGAATTAAACACAGATATCTCCGATTGGATTGCTGCTAAATTAGATTTCTGGCAAACAAAAAGCAAGGAATGTAATCTCATTCCGCCCTGAGAAATATCAAGAAAAAACAAACCGATGCAGGTCTAATCTAAATCCATCAGATATATTGAAACACAAGAAAAATATACTGTCGGAGAACATAACGTTTGAAGACAAAGCGCACCCAGAGTCGGTCTGGATAAAGCATCCCGTGGGAATTCTACCATTACGAGATTAATGCTGCGCTCCGTTCTTGGAAAGTCGGAATTTCCAACGTCCTACTTGGAAAAGTGCAACAGATTACAGGCAAGACCAGGGTTGTTATTGATAACTAAAAATAAAGCTATAAAAAACATTTCATTTTTCATTTTAATTTGTGCTTTTGTCAATTTTATTAGTTAAAAAAAAATTCTATTTAGCTTTTTTTTTTTCAGTGTTAGTTTTAGTCATTTTAGTACGTCAACTATTTTTTATTTTTTTCATTTACTTGTGAAGACGACATTTCTCATTTTAATTTCTAATATTTATATTTTATTTTATTTCAGCTTTTTTTCAAATTTAAGTTTAGGGTTATCATAGTTAACTAAAACTAAAGCTATTTAAACCATTTTTTGTTAATTGAAATAAAGCTGAAATTATAACACACACACACACATTTTTTAACAAAAAAACACACAAAAAAAGTGTAGAAATGTTTTGTGTAGAAATGTGTAGAAAAAAATTGAAATGTTGCCTTAGCAACTATAAAAAAGCAATGACAGGAAATAAATAAAAAAACACAACTGAACTAAAACTAAAAAAAGAAACCAAAATTGTAATATACGTATTTTTTTTAAATGGCCAAAGCACAGAGTAAAACCACAATAAAAATATCCAAATTTACAAAGAAAACTGAAAATATAAAATTAAAAGCTCATTCAAAATATGAATAAAACTATAATAGCATATAAATAATGCTAAAATAACCCTGGCCGAGATGATGTCATGTGTATGATGGCGCTATTAGCAACATTATAACCTTATAAGACACCTTATTTTCAGAATCTAAACTTGAAACTATTCAAATCGACCCAATATTTATGTGTTCAGCATATTTTTATGCTTAAGAAAGTTACTTTTAAAAGTAATGCATTACAATATTGTGTTGCTCCCCCCCAAAAAAGTAACTAATTGTGATCAGTTTAATGCCCCCATGCTGAATAAAAATATTAATTTCTTTAAAAAAATTCTGACGCCAAATTTTTCAACGGTAGTGTGTGTGTGTGTGTGTGTGTGTGTTAGTATTCCAGTCCAAACACTGCCACAGTCTTTCTCATTTCGCATGTGTTTGTGAAAACTGTTACAATTTCTCTCCAAACTTTCTCTTCTACATTATAAGGATTCAAACCAAATTACAATTACAAGCCGCAGTCCAGCGGATTCACAAACTCAAACTCTCGGCTCATCTGAAGGAATGAAGGAATGCCATGTGGGTTATGTAACGTGTCGGCAATATTCCAGCAGTTCATCTATAGAAGAATAAAGAATGACAGGCTTATCTTGACAACATCACAATGTTCTCCAGAGCCAAAGTTTGGAAAAATCTCTCCGCCAGAAGTCAACATCTCATCCCATGCTCGGAAAACGCCACGTTTGAGGAAGAAACGCACGCATCTAAACCCTATCTCACATTCTGTGTCTCTTCAAATATTAAAGGAATAGTTCACCCATCTCACCATCTTATCATTCC
>NC_139973.1:1807500-1862500 GCF_963993115.1 Abramis brama | reverse complement strand
AATAAAGCATTACAGTAATCTAGTCTCGAGGTCATGAATGCATGAACTAATTTTTCTGCATCAGAAACTGATAGCATGTTACGTAGCTTAGCAATGTTTCTAAGGTGGAAAAAGGCTGTTCTTGTAACATATGAAATATGATTTTCAAAAGACAGGTTGCAGTCTAGTATAACACCCAGGTCTTTTACTGTAGAGGATAAAGTAACAGGACATCCTACTATGTTAAAGTTGTAGTGTGAGAGGTTTTGTGGGCGGTTTTTTAAACCGATGATTAGTACCTCTGTCTTGTCTGGATTTAATAAAAGAAAATTGTGCGTCATCCAATCTTTTATATCTTTAACACACTCTGTCAAATTGGATAATTTAGTGTTTTCATCTGGCCGTGATGAAATATAGATTTGAGTGTCATCAGCATAACAATGGAAACTAATTCCATGTTTCCTTATAATATTTCCAAGTGGCAGCATATAGAAGTGGGAAGTTGGACATTTCCAACAGCATGTGAAGGCAGCATTAAATTACGAATACTACAGAAATTAAAGTAATCAAATGTAAAATAACACTGGATAGCTTTCATTGTAAAAATTAAAAACTGATTAATGCTTACAATTAAAGTTACACAAGTTATTCAGTCAAGAGAGTGATTTTCTCTTTCTCTTTTGTCCTTTGATGATCATGGTTTATTAGGCTGCTGTCACTTTAAGAGCTCATGCACGGAATCACAGATCCAGTATTCTGTTACACAACATGCATTGACTGAAAAAGAGCATCATGAACATTATTCATAATTTCTGAAGAAAGAAAGGTTTGGAAAGACTTGTCGTCTCATACAGATATTGGGTTTCCAGCTGCATCTGACAGATTCAGGATGAGTTTCCTACTCCCAAAATGTGATGGAATCAGAAATGCTTTCAATATTACACATGAAGTGGGATTCTTGTATTGCGCACTAAAGGGTATGAAATAAGAATCAAATGAAGTTATCATATTTCAGCTATTTATGACTAGTATTGGAGTGTAACATAATCCTCCTGCATGCATGTCTTTGCATAATGATTATCAGAGATACAGAAGAAGGAAATCAACTCACTGATATCTTCACTTAGAGTAAGACAATCCCATCAGTGATGAGACAAACAGGATGGATGGATGGATGGATGGATGGATGGATGGATGGATGGATGGATGGATGGATGGATGGATGGATGGATGGATGGATGGATGGATAGATAGATAGATAGATAGATAGATAGATAGATAGATAGATAGATAGATAGATAGATAGATGATGGCCAATATATATATATATAGAAAGAGAGTGTGTTGAATTAATTTTTCAATTACATTTTCCCCCCATTTTTTTCCAGTATATTCATACAATAGATGTATGTATATATACACATATATAGAAACATACATACACATACCCACCCACACACACACAAACACACACACATATATATATATATATGTGTGTGTGTGTGTGAGTGTGTGTGCATGTGTATACATATATGTGACCCTGGACCACAAAACCATGGGTAAATTTTTTTGAAATTGAGATTTATACATAAATAAGCTTTCCATTGATGTGTGGTTTGTTAGGATATGACAATATTTGGCCGAGATACGACTATTGTAAATCTGGAATCTGAGGGAACAAAAAAAATTAAATATTGAGAAAATCTCCTTTAAAGTTGTTCATTTATGTTGGCGATTGTGCTGCATTCACTCACAAAAATAAATGTTTTACATATTTATGGTAGGAAATTTACAAAATATCTTCATGGAACATGATCTTAACTTAATATCCTAATGATTTTTGGCATAAAAGGAAAATCAATAATTTTGACCCATGCAATGTATTGTTGGCTATAGCTACAAATATACCAGTGCGACTCGAGACTGGTGACGTGATCCAGGGTCACATATAGTAAATATACATCAACAATTAAATTACATACAATTAAATGACTCAATATTGTAGCAGCATGAGATGACACTAGCCATGTTAAACATGCAACATAATGAGGTCATGTCACAATAATGTTAATCGTTACTGATGCAATGTTTCTAAAACAGTAGACAGCACACACACACACACACTATACATGTAAAGTATGCAGAACACCAGCACATCATTCCACACACTCCTACTGTAACGTCACATCAACAGTGTGCTGCTAAAATGTGTTTAGTGAGTGTGTGTGACGTCCTTATGAAGGTGTTGATCAGTGTGTGTGTAACAGCCACTGAAGAGCACGTTGACCCGCAGAGAGTGTGTGTACGAGGATGCACATTCAAATTAAGAAAATACAGCCATCACTCCATCATCAGGAGCATCACTGAGAGACGACCCTTATATAAACCTGAGGTGACGAGGCGCTTCACTCTCTCTCCGCTGCGACAGTTCATTCTGCACGAGGAAGAATGTCAAAAACATTTATCCACACTTGACTGGAGTTAATTACGGCACAGCGACCGGCCGCTGATGGCATCCACTCCCAGATAGAAAAATCCATTTAGAAGAAATGTTTTTAGCCAGCGATCTAATTTACTTAATATCAAATATTTATGCAGCCGCAATTAGATTAACAATGTTTACGTTCCTAAAAATAAAGACATGATGTGCTCGTGTGTTTTTGAGCTTGATTTGACATCCTAGAAATTTCCCAAAATGCCACACCGGAAATATATGCACGTGTATAACTCCATTAATGTCCTGAGATATGAAAGAGCAACCTTTGAGCAATAATATTTTCCTCTGGTCTCTGAAAGAGGAAGTGATGTAACCATAATAATATGTTGGCAAAGGTCCAGTTGGTCTCTCATTGTTTCTCTCTCTCTCTCTCTGTGTCTCTCTCCCCCTTTCTCTCCCTCTCCCCCCCCCCCCCCCCTCCCTCTCTCTCCCTCTCACTCTCTCTCTCTCTCCCCCTCCCTCTCTCTCTCTCTCCCTCCCTCTCTCTCTCTCTCTCTCTCCCTATCTCTCTCCCCCTCTCTCTCTCTCCCTCCCTCCCCCCCTCTCTCTCCCTATCTCTCTCTCCCCCCCCTCTCTCTCTCTCTCTCCCTCTCTCTCTCTCTCTCTCTCTCTCCCTATCTCTCTCTCTCTCTCCCTATCTCTCTCTCTCTCTCCCTCCCCCCCTCTCTCTCTCTCTCCCTCCCCCCCTCTCTCTCTCCCTCCCCCCCCCCCTCTCCCTCTCCCCCCCCCCCCCCCCCCCCCCCCTCTCTCTCCCTCTCTCTCCCTCTCTCTGATCGTTTCTCTTCTCTTTGCATTGATGTGCAGGTGGTTTGGGACTGAAATGTCACAGAATCAAGAAGCAACCGTCAAAAACACTTCAAAGTCTTCTGGTTAACTGTGAGTTATTTAAAGCAGCGGCTCACAGCGCATGTGAACCAGATCAAGATGGACAAGTGTGTCTTTTCAAGAACATTTACAAAAGAAAAGTTGTTCCAGTGAAGTCAAGAGCACATTGAATCTAATTACTCAGAAAAACTGAAAAAGATACTGAGCTATTCATGTGCGTCCTGTAATTGTGTGCGTTGCAAAATAATGGAAACTGTGTAGGCTTTTTTTTTATTGCCTGCCACAAAAATAATTAAAGTTATAAAGTCCACTTTTCACAAATATGAATCAGAACATTTTGGGTAATTGAAAAAAAAATAAACATTAAATGAAAATATTTTATTTCATCTAGTTGCCAATGCAACATTTCTCATTTTTATTCAGTTTAACTTGAAGTACTAAAATAACTAAACATTAAACAAACAAAGTAACAAATAAAAATTATACATTTACTTTATTTTACAGTGTCATTGTTACATATATGTTACATATACTTACCATATAATAACAGTAAATTATGCATAATTACATGCAACTAACCCTCAACCAAACTCTAATCCTAACCCTAAAGTAAGTACATGCTAATTAATATTACTCAGTACTTAAATATATAATTACACTGTAACAATGACACCTTAAAATAAAGTGTAACCTAATAGTGTAACATTGTCAAACTCAAAAACAAAGCTGAGCTGATGCAGTGTGTTCATTAAACAGACAAAAGTACAAATAAATTCGATAAAAAAGTCCTTAAACACAAAACATGAATGTAACAAGTGATAATAAAATAACACTGCTATGAATCTGATTCTCTGAGAAGAAATGATATAAACTACTGTGAGAGGGTGCACACATATTAAGACCATGTATATAATGTGTGTATATATTCATATTTTCCAAAGCTGAAGTGAATTTAACTTGCTCAAGCCGTCAAAAATGATTCTCCCCAATTCTTTGAGCATGTGGGCTCGTTGGAGAGTCTCCCGATGCAAACAGATCATTCCTGACAGCGTATTCCTGTGCGTCTCAGACCGAGCTCTACTCCTCTCGCTCCCCCTCATTCTCTCTGTGAGCCATAAGCAATGGAGGCAATTTAGCCAGAACTCCTGTGTATTGATCAAACCCCAGTCAAATAAATAAGCTGCCAGACTCGTGCCACTCACAGCTGACAGCGTATGAGGAGCTGGACCTGCTCTCCATCTCACATCTCAGCCATAAATAACAAGAAAGAAAACCACGCTCTGTTGCTTTCAATCTCAGACAAAGGCAGGAGTGAATGTACAGATACAGTTATGAGTCTCTTCCTTCATAAAAGATATGCATTAATGCGAGAAGTTAAATGATATGATATCCTAATCTACCAATGCATTTGCTTTGTAGGTTACACTCTTAAAGTCCCCCTGTCAATCATTGTATCCCTTAAAACTCATCTTTGATCACCGAAATTACATTTAAATGTTATATTTTTCCTTGAAGTGCCTTAAAATATCTTGAATGTTACTCGACACCCTCGCATCATTTAGTATGCATGTGCGGTTCTATGAATATGCAAATGAGCCCCGCCTCCACTCACTCACTCAGCTCAGAGATCCACTGGTTGACGATCACACTTTGATCTGATTGGTTACAAGGTAGTTTGTGACGTCAGAAACACCAGCGATTTCAAAGCGTGTTTTTGAGACTGTCTTTGGTTCACTGCAGTTTTAAGGAGGAAATACTCAGCAATGGTGTCGACTTATGAATTTACACATGGTTTGTCTTAAAGCAGATTAAAAACACCACATAGACACATAAACAACATTAAAAGCTGGATTTTCACCACAGAAGAACCATTTCAGTTCTTAGTGTGAAGAAGAACCTTTTTCCCCTCAAATGAATCTTTTGTTCAATGGGAATATTAAATGTTTTTAAATAAACCATCAAAGCCAGTAAAGAAGCTTCATTGTTAATAGTGTAAGTTGTCAAATATGGTCTCGTCGACGAATCAACTTCTTCTCTGAGAAAAAAACAACTCTTGCAAACTTTGCTTGGCAAATTTGAGCCCAGTTTGAGACATCGTTGATGTGTATTTCTCAGCAAACTCTTTAATTAAATCAAAGCGCATGTGTCAGATCAGAGAGGACACACACACTTAATGATTCGAGTTTCCTTCAAGGTTTCCTCCTACAATAACGTCTCAGTCTAAAGACGAAGAAATGATCTAACGCTTCAATCCTTTGACAAACTGATCAATTTTGAGTGCGAGGCACAAAAAGGTCCAAGCTTTACATTCTCCTTTTCACCTCTCATCTCTATTTAAACTCTTCTCCTGCATCTGCACGTCCCTCACTGAGCGTTCCTCTATTGACGTGCCAGTTCCCTGCGTGAATGCATCTGTCATTCCCACGCGTCGCGCAACAAAGACACACGGTCATTAGTATTATGGCGAGAACGCCCGGGATCCCATCTACCACCACCCTTGACTAATTCTTTATTTGTATCAAAAAGAGGAGAGAAAAAAAAAACATGGCAAATTCCCCCGAGCACCAACAAGCTTCACGTCTCATTTGACTATGCTAATTACCTTTTGCATGATTAATTGGACCAATTAGAATTAGTGGTGGAAGAAAACGATTCTTGGCAAGGTGCAAAACTATTAATTAGTCATGAAAACATTATTAATGCGAGGCTTAAATCTGAGTGAATGCGACAGAATTACAGAAATAATGGTTATTATGACGCGCCGCGCTCATGAGTCACGCTGTGTGGCTGGAAATATACAACCTGGAAATAAACAACGTTTTATGATTTTGAGAAATCGAATTATTACAGAAAAATAAACAGTGGAATATTATTATTTAATATTACTGTTTTATTTAATGATAATTGATTCATATTTCATTTTTATATTGATTCATTTATTATTCAATACTATTATTTGCAATACTATTTAATATTATTGTTTTATTTAATATTAATTTAATTTAGTTTATATAATATATTAATTTATTTTTAATATTATAATTTTATTTTAGTTTAAACTTAATATTTATTACTATTATTTAATATTAGTGTTTCAATTCATATTGATTCACTTAATATTTTATACTATTGATTAATATTAGTTTTATTTATTATTGATTCATTTAATATTTAATGCTATTATTTAATATTAATGTTTTCTTTAATATTAATTTATTATTCAGTTATTCAATATTTAATACTATTATTTATATTACTATTTTATTTCATATTTATTTAATGCTGTTATTTAATATTAGTGCTTTATTCAATATTGATTCATTTAATGTTTAAAAATATTATTTAATATTATTGTTTTATTTAACAGTACTTTATTATTAATTTATTTAATATTTAACACTATTATTTATGTTACAATTTAATACCATTGTTTTATTTAATATTAAATACATTTATTTTATATATAATATTTAATAGTGTTATTTAATATAGATTTATATGATTATTTAATATTATATTTAAGGTTTTATAACCTTATATAATATAATATAAATTAATATAAATTAATATAAATTATTTATTATTTAATACTATTATTTACAATACTATTTAATATTTTTGTTTTATTTAATATTAATTTAATTTAGTTTATATAACATATTAATTTATTTTTAATATTATAATTTGATTTTAGTTTAAACTTAATATTTATTACTATTATTTAATATTAGTGTTTCATTTCATATTGATTCACTTAATATTTTATACTATTGATTAAATATATTACATGAAATATAATAAATACATATTACTAATTTAAAATATTGAAAGATTCTGTACTATTTCCAGGTGATTAATTCGATGTAAGTGAATAAGTGTCGCTGATCATGTGACTGATGTTGTTCTTGTCATGATCATCAGGTTTTGTTCACAGGAGAATCATCTCTCCATACACTGACATTACTCAGTCCGGCTGTTCACACTTTCTCTGTGTATTCTCATCGCCTGATAAACTTAAGGTTGAGCCGCTGTAGTCACCCGGACTATTTTAAACATTGTCTCTACTAACTTTTCTGGGCCGGCAAGTTTCAATAACAGAGAAGCCTATGGAGGAGTGAGCCAGCTCTCAGATTTAATCAAAAATATCTTAATTTGTGTTCTGAAGATGAACGAAAGTCTTACGGGGTTGGAACAACATGACAGTGAGTAATTACTGACAGAATTTTCATTTTTGGGTGAACTAACCCTTTAAAGTGTCTAACGATACTGTGAAGAACCAAACCACTGTAGTTAAAGCGACTCCCACTGAGTGGAATTGAACACAATTAAATGCAGTTGATGTAGCTCTGCTTTAGCTCAGGTCTGGGCATCATTGCTCAGTTTGGTGAAGTCTGGCCGTGATCTGCTTTAGCTCTTGCAAGCGTTTACCGCTACACGACACCTTGGAGGCTTTCTGCAGAGGCGTCACTTTTTGTCCGACCAGATTATGTACAAAAGAGCATAATAGCGAGTTATGAAACTCGTGATGGTTTTGCTTCTTTGCATGCGTGACCCTAAAAATCAGCCTCCTGCTGCCCCAAAAATCTCATTTCTAACCTGTGAAGCTAAACCTGCGATCACAGAGGCCAACGCTGCTCCACTTTATGAAACAAGATGTTTGCTAATGGTTTTTGTTCTTCAGGAAGTTGATAATGAGTGTTTACTCGCTGCCGCAACGATCCCAGTGGATCCCGGGGATTTCCTCCGCTTGTTATTGTGAGATTGTCATATAAATATAATGAAGTAAGACTCTTTTCAGAGCCAGCTAAATGTATAATCTCACGTTAGCTGTATAAATCAGTGTCGGGACCAGTCAGTGATTGATCAAATGTTGCATATTCATGATCTATAATGATTTATGGGGCTTTTGTGTGATGCAATTATAGCAAACGAAATATTGTGACCTACATGTGCTATAACATGACAGAAACATTCTAACATTCTAACTTTTTAATAATTCTTCATTATTGAAATATTAGTGTTGTTCTTAAACTTGAACTGCCAACCTACAGTAGGCCTTATTAATGTTTAATTAATAGCCACAAAACACATGAGAGGAAGAAGAATTTACTGAATTGTAATTCAAAGAAATTGAACACAGGTAATGCATTCTGGGAAATTAAGTGTTCTTCCACCTTGATCCATAAAAAGTTAGTTTATATATGATTAAACATATCGATAATGCATTTGTTCCCGCCCACTTTTTCAGTGGCGTTGACTCCGGAAGTATTTTTTTTTCCGTTCATTTCTGGATTTTTATAAAGCCATGAATATCAGCCATGAACCAAGTCAACCAATCATAACGTCACAAATTTTGATTTGAAGCCAAAAATGTTTTGAAAATTGGACGGAAATACTTGACGGCTTTAGTTAGAGAAAGAACAATCCCAAGACGCATTGCGAACCGATGGAGAAATATAAAACTGTTATATTTAAAAAATGTTATGATCAATAAGTTATGACGATGACAACATGTGCTTTAACTCATCAAAGTAAGTTAAGCAATTTTCAACTTTTTTTATACGTTATACAAGATTTAACTAATTTTTTAATGTAATTTAAGTTGAAATTACTTATATAACTAAGTTGAATGTACTTAAAAATTTAAGGCAGCAAAAAAAAATTATATAAAAAACAATATATTTTAAGTTCTTTTGCAAAATATGCATATATATATATATATATATATATATACCTCTATACCTATATATATATATATATATATGCATATTTTGCAAAAACACTTAAAATATATTGCATATATATATATATAGCTCCGCCCACTCCCATGAACATAAGTACTTCCATATTTATATTTATATATATATAATTATTTAAATATGGAAGTACTTATGTTCATGGGAGTGGGCGGAGCTAAAGAGCTCTTTTGGAAAGCTTTGCTTGTTTCGACTCTGATTGGTGGAATGTTCTGTAGTGCATCATGGGTAATGTAGTTTTTCACCACATATTCAGTTGCTAAACATGATTGTTTTAAAACTAAGTTGAATTATGCTTTATTAATTTATGCTTTATTTCTTTAAAGATTTATTGTTTTAAGTTAATGCTAAAAGTAAATTTCCCTATGGAGAAAATGAATAGAGTTTTTACTTCCTGTTGCACTCTATGCCTGTGAGGCCATTAAACCTTTGAGGCTTTTTAAAAAAAGTTTTTTTTTGTTTGTTTTTTTAAGTTTACATTTCAAAAACATTTGTAATTGGAATTATTATTATTATTTTTTTGCATTTCAAACAAATTCATCACAATAATGCATTCTGGGAAATGAAGTGAAATTGTTAAAAAAATATTCAACCCTGCAATTAACACAGATGTTTTGAATCTACATATATGGGAATTGTGTTTAGTAATGTAAGTTCAATGTATCAGATCAAATCAAACTTTATTTATAAAGCACTTTAAAACAACCGAAGTGCTGTACAGAAAAAATAAATAAACAAAAAACATAAAATAGGCCTACATACTTTATGTAAAGCATATAATACATATAAAACAAATCAAGAGACATAGGACAAAATCATAAAAAAATTAAAAATAAACAAAATAAACAAAATGTCAATGTCAAGTGTCAAAGGCCAAGGAGAAAAGGGAAAGAAAACATCTTGAAGTCTTTCATGCGCAGTTATGTGAGAATGTGTCGGGCTGAGCTGATTGGTGTAATGTTTACAGTGGCGTATTTACAATCCATTAAGAAAACACTATTTGGAATTAAAGTGCGAATCCACAACGATTCACTCAACCAAAACTGGCAGGTCTAATTCGTGCGTTTACACGCGCCGCATCCGACGACAAATCTGATTTCATCTGAACCATAACAGGTGAAAATTGTGACTGTTTGTCCAATCGAGAAGCTTAAAAAGCCTAAAAAAAGAAGAAGAGCTGTGAAAGCAACGGCAGCAATCCGAAATGTCAAATACAGGCGCGGAAAAAATGAACGTCAACCTCATCTGGCTTCCAATCTGTTTCCCTTCACATCCAATGTCTTTTATGAAAAATCTCTGAAACAGAAATGATCTGGGGGAGCAATAATGTCCAGCACTAATTTAATACCTTATTACCATAAGCCTAGTGCGATGCATGCATAATAAATTTGTTGTATCGCACAAGGCTCAGGCATACGGCTGGAACAGGATTGCGGGTCCTGAGACAGCAAGCTCCATTTGCATGATATGATGTGAGAGTTGAATGAATTGGAGGATTATGGGAAACACTGCCTCCCTGCCCAGGCTCATTGTACTGAAGAGAAGTATCACATACCCACAGATGGTTCGGAATTTGGAACAAACCAAAGAGAAAACCATGGAAAAGAGAGGGAAAAAAAATATGTGCATGCTTTAAAAAAAGAGGAAGGAGAGGGGAAACGAGGGGAACACATCAAAGACTGCATTTTTAATTTCATTTTAAAGCGCAGGACACTATCTGCCGGATTTTCTTTTTAATTCAAGAGGAAATGTAGTTTTACTTAAAGCGCAGCTTTTTTTTTTTTTTTTGAAGTACACTCAATTTCTTAGGAAAGGCTTATTTGAACAGATGCGCAGTCAAAAACTCTTTAAGGTAGAGAAATTAGCATATTTTTTAAATTAACACCCACATTATAGGTTCCACTTTACCTGAATATATAAGAAAATAAGTATATTTGAGTTTTTTCTATATTTTTAATCACTGTTGAGCTTTATCTTACGTCCTAATTTTTATTTTATTTTTTTAATGTTCAAATATTCACATCATTCAGCAATTATTTTAAAAATGCATCCATAAAAAGTATGAAAGAAGTATAAAATGCTGTTTTACAAGACTTTCAGATGCGCAGTCGAAAAGTCTTTAAGTAGAGAAATTAGCATTTTTTTTAAATGAACTCCACTTTACCTGAATGTATAAGAAAATATGTATATTTGAGGTTTTTCAATATTTTTAATCACCTTTAGCTTTATCTTAGGTCCTAATTTTTTTTTAAATGTTCAAATATTCACATAATTCAGCAATTATTTTAAAAATGAATCCATAAAAAGTATGAAAGAAGTATAAAATGCTGTTTTACAAGACTTTCAGATGCGCAGTCAAAAACTCTTCAAGGTAGAGAAATTAACATTTTTTTTTAAATTAACACCACTTTATAGGTTCCACTTTACCTGAATCTATGAGAAAATATGTATATTTGAGGTTTTTCAATATTTTTAAATCACCGTTGAGCTTTATATTAGGTCCTAATTTTTATTTTATTTTTTTAATGTTCAAATCAGCAATTATTTTAAAAATGCATCCATAAAAAGTATGAAAGAAGTATAAAATGCTGTTTTACAAGACTTTCAGATGCGCAGTCGAAAAGTCTTTAAGTAGAGAAATTAGCATATTTTTTTAAATGAACTCCACTTTACCTGAATGTATAAGAAAATATGTATATTTGAGGTTTTTCAATATTTTTAATCACCTTTAGCTTTATCTTAGGTCCTAATTTTTTTTTAAATGTTCAAATATTCACATAATTCAGCAGTTATTTTAAAAATGCATCCATAAATAGTAAGAAAGAAGTAGGCCTATAAAATGCTGTTTTAAAAGACTTTCAGATGCACTTTCGAAAACTCTTTAAGGTAGAGAAATTAACATATTTTTTTAAATGAACACCCACATTATAGGTTCCACTTTACCTGAATCTATGAGAAAATGTGTATATTTGAGTTTTTTCACCATGTTTAATCACCTTTGAGCTTTATCTGAGTTCCTAAAATGTATTTAAATTTTCAAATATTAACATAATTCAGCTATTATTTTAAAAATGCATCCATAAAAAGTTTGAAAGAAGTATAAAATGCAGTTTAAATGACTTTTAGAAGCAGTTTAGCGTGGGTAATGCTTTGTTTCTTTGATGTACCAGCACTGAGTTCATAATGAAAGCTGGCGTTCATGAAAGCACCTTGTGCAGGTCTTACATTAAAAGCAGTGGTGATATTTCTTGCATCATTTAGTTCGCACCTCAGTGCTGTTCGGGCCTAAAAAAGAAATCACATGCCCATTTGGTTTTCACACCTGACATATTCTGACATGCTCATCTGCTAATTTCAGTTTCAGGTGTCAAGACTGTTGCACGACAAAAACAAGAGGCTGACATGTTTTGATTTGATTAAACTTAACACTTGTTCGTTGGATAATAAATGTTGGGTTGTACAGTGTTGGAAATGTAACTTTTGCCCCTTAGAACTTACGGTAACACTTTATTTTACAGTGTCCTTGTTACATGTGTTACATGTACTTGACATAGTAACAACAGTAAATTATGCATAATTGCAACTAACTCTCAACCAAATCCTACCATTTTTTGTTTTTGTTTTTTTCAAGTTTACATTTCAAAAACATTTCTAGTTCAAATTTGTTATTGGAATTTTTTTTTGCATTTCAAACAAATTCAACACAATAATGCATTCTGGGAAATGAAGTGAAATTGTTAAAAAAAAAAAAAAAAAAAAAAAAAAAAATCAACCCTGCAATTAACACAGGGTTTAATTGTGTTTAGTAATGTAAGTTCAAAGAATCAAATCAAATCAAACTTATAAAGCACTTTAAAACAACCGAAGTGCTGTACAGAAAAAATAAAACAAACAAAAAACATAAATCCTAACCGTAAGTACATGTAGTTTCTTAATATTACTCAGTACTTAAATATATAATTACACTGTAACAATGACACCTTAAAATAAAGTGTAACCCACTTATTTTCGAAAACTCTTTAAGGTAGAGAAATTAACATATTTTTTTAAATGAACACCCACATTATAGGTTCCACTTTACCTGAATCTATGAGAAAATGTGTATATTTGAGTTTTTTCACCATGTTTAATCACCTTTGAGCTTTATCTGAGTTCCTAAAATGTATTTAAATGTTCAAATATTAACATAATTCAGCTATTATTTTAAAAATGCATCCATAAAAAGTTTGAAAGAAGTATAAAATGCAGTTTAAATGACTTTTAGAAGCAGTTTAGCGTGGGTAATGCTTTGTTTCTTTGATGTACCAACACTGAGTTCATAATGAAAGCTGGCGTTCATAAAGCACCTTGTGCAGGTCTTACATTAAAAGCAGTGGTGATATTTCTTGCATCATTTAGAATTTAAAAAAAATTGTTAATTTAAAAAAAATGGCAAATACTTTTATTGATTATTGAAAATGTGCAATTATGAAAATTATCTATAAAATCAAATAAACATCAAATACAAAAGCAGCTGTAAATAATGCGCAAGATCATGTCATAACCCCAACTATGCATGACCGTCACAATCACGAGACAATAACCTGTAAAATCAAATAATAAAAGTATAATATTATTTGTATAATATTTGATTATTGTCTGTATAATAAAAGAACAAAACGCTAATAACTATTCGTTCCATCATCCTCTAACAGCATTTATCATAATTTAATCAGAAACCAGCAAAAGGTCACTGATCCCACGTGCCACAAATACACAAAACTTTTCACACACACACACACACACACACACACACACACACACACAAAAGAGCTTAGCATACAGTATGTATCAGAATGAGGTTAAACGGCTGTTCAAAAGCTGCTTTGTTAGCTCATTTGTGAACTGAAACATGCTAATTGAACATGACAGTTGTTTTAACCTTTCTCCAGCACTGCCATACCTTAGATATGTCCGAGAGCACGTAAAGCTGGGGGTTTTCCACCGCGATGGGTTATTAGCATGATGCTAGAGCTGATTGACAGCTCGGGTACAGGACCGCGCAGAAGTTTAGCTAGGTCTTCAGTCTTTTCTTAAAGGTCATTTTGGCTTTTGAACAACCACCAGTCAAGTTTCAATCTTACACACATTGCCAAATATGTCACTGAAAAACCAAGACCACTTTGAGTTAGGCACGTTTGCTTCACCGGTTAAAGGCAGGGTAGGTAGGAATGGTCTAAAAAACTTCTTTTTCAAATTTGTTTAAAATTTATGTACATATCAATACATAATTAAAATGTAAGTACTCTGAAAAAGAAAGTATAAAAATCGAGTGTCTGTAGACCTCTCAGGACTGTTTTAAAGACAGTTCATTATTTCCATTCACTCCCACCCCCTCCCTTCTGGGCTCCTTCCAAAGCCACGCCCCCAAAACACATGAACGCGCAACTCCGACCGCTGAGCTGAAGACGCATTATTTACCTGAGACAAGCAGAGAGGAAGGAGCACAGTGCATGTAGTGACATCATGTCAGAATCACATGTAATAAAAAAATCTAACGCTAATTGCTTATGAATATAAACAAATAAGATGTATTTTAGTACTCACTATCAAGCTAGCATATTGATATTGGTAAATTTAAAATATATATTTTTTGATTCGCTAACGAGCTAGTTATATAAGCTAAAAACAGGTTGCATTGATACACTTTTTTACATTACCATCAGTTATATTGTGATGAAGATGAATTTCGTGTAAGATTCATAACATATATGGTGTTCTGCATGTAGGGGTGGGAGATATTGACAAAAATGAATATCTCGATATTTTTTTCCAATATCTAGATATCGATATTCAGGCGATATTTTTGCCATCCTTCAAAGAAATGTGAGCAAACTGGCAAAGAAGGTCCAGTTGGTCTTTTGACTTGCTGCATTTGACCTATATTATTCTAGGCTATAGAAAAAACAATAAAGGAGCTAACTAAACAGAATCTGTGGCACCCCCTACTTTTTCCACTTACAAAAAAAAAAAAAAAAAAAAAAAACTTAACTAGGCACTTCTTGCAACAGTGATTATTAAATCAAACAACAATATTGTTGATGATCAATTCAAAGTAAAAAAAAATTAACATTTTCAAAACGGTATAAATCCATTCATTTTTCCCCCAAAACGCTATAAATCCATCTTTTTTTTTTTTTTTTCTAAATTTATGGTTTGTCTTTTTAAAAAAGTTTTTGTCTTTTATTTTTCGTGTTTGCATTTATGAGGAAAAAACAATATTACTTGACATTTCTCCATTATGGACGCGAGCGCTCTGAAAGCTGCACTGAGACTTTCAAACTTTAACAGAGACCTCAAAACAGAAAGCACAAAGCCTTTCTTTAAAACGAATTTCGTTTTGTATTAATTGTATCTTAATTTTAATATATTTTTTTTTCATTAATTCATTAATATTTTCATTCCTGCATTAAATACATAAAGTAAATATAGGCTATCAATCACAACATAAGGTGCTTGAACTGGAGATTATATCATCGTGAACCGAACCGTAGCCTCGCCTCACAGGCCTAAAAAATGTGGAATATATTTACAGAAATCTGGTTCTAAACAAAACCATCCAAAACAAAATAAAACTATGTAGCCTAAATGTGCATTTCTCCGGTGCATGCGTTCACTAGCCTACTGCGAAGATCGCGAGTCAAATATCGTCAACTTCATCTTTGCAGCCGACACAGAAATTAATAAACAATTAAAATGTCTTATTGCAATATTTTACACATTCATAATCATTACTTTTGCTGGTTCTTTGAGGCAGCTTTTTAGGTTTATGGCGTTTTGGAAAAGAGCTCTTCACGTACAAACACCGTTTCACCAAGGCACAGCAGCCCTTCAGCACATAAGAACAAAAAGAGAAAAAGCACGGACTTACTAATTACGAAACTTTGATGTGGTTGAACAGCTGAAACAGTCACAAATTCCTCTGCAACTCAAACATTCGAAGGAAGAGAACAGCATTACAGTTTTCAGCGCGTCCTCCTTTGATTGCTGTGTTGTGACTGGAAAAGTGCATGCAGGAGCACATGCGCAAAATGTAGGTTTGTAAAATGTCCTTTTGTAAAATAAAAATAATTTTAGGGCGAAGCAGAGGAGGTCGTGCAAGAGGCCGTGGCGTGCAACTAGGGTCCGAGGAAGTAGAGGCTGAGGACGGGGTGGTCGCTGGAAAGCTACGCCGATATTGACACGCGTTTTATTTCTTTGTTTATCCAAAGACTTTTTGTTCATTACCTTTTCTTGTACTGTCTTCTTTTTTTTGCCTTGTTTGCCTTCACTAACTGCATGCCGGTAATGTGAATTTTGATTGCTCTTTCTCTGCCATTGTTTTGCTATTCCTAGGTTCAGTGCCTCTCGAATTCCTCAAATCAAACGTGCGCGCGACCGCGCGCAAGTGGGCAGATCCCGTGGCAAAAGGGTTGTTGCCATGGTTGCGAGAGAGAGTGACAGTCGCCTAAGCCAATCCTTTGATTCGTCCCGAATCGAAATAATGAGCTGTGTTTAATACAGATTAAACGGTCTAGAGTCACTTGATTTTTATACTCTTTTTTTCAGAGTACTTACATTTTAATTATGTATTGATATATATAGAAAGTTTTAACAAATTTGGATCTTTTTTTTTTTTTATAGTCCTACCTACCCTGCCTTTAAGAGAAAAAGTTTGATTGCTTGAAGTTACTTCGTGTTTCATAAGATAAACTGTGGTTTATAACATGCATTTGTAATATTTACAGATGATCTGATATCATATTGTGGTCTCTGTCTTTGAGGCCGAGAAATAAAAAAAAGAGGAAGCTTTTTTCTGATATGTTGCACGGTTATCGCTCTCTATCATCATGATTACCATATGTATACAGTACAATTAAGCCTCTTTCAAGATTTTCCCACAGTAATCATCCAAACATGTGGCTCCATTTTCTGCAGAAAATTCAGACATTTGCTCCATTATGCCGCATTGTTCCACCGCACAAAAACAATGCATGCATTAGCATCGCAATTTGCCTCTTTATTAGGCTCTATCTGGCCTTGCTCGTACCTTTTTATAAAAGAAGAAATGAAAGGAAAGAAAGGAAATATGCCTTTCAGTGGCATTTAAATGCATGCATATTATACAGAACACACTTGAATCTTAACAGACGTGAAGTCTTTATCAATTAGTACTAGTATAAAATACAACACTACTCAGATATGATTGCAGACATTTCTGAACAAATGGTATTCTCTGAGCATAAAGTGCATGGTGTTTGTCCAGGCTGGTCCAGTTAATTGCTGCAGTCTATTTAAATAAAATAAAAATTATTCAATCTGAATGAATGATTCAATGACTCACTCATTAATATGTCACTTGTTTCATTATTGGATGATTCAGTGTTTTTGAACAAATCTCTTGAATGAATGATTCAATGACTCACTCATTAATATGTCACTTGTTTCATTACTGGATGAATCAGCGTTTTTTGAACGAATCTCTTGAATGTATGATTCAATGATTCACTCATAAATACTTCACTTGTTTCATTACTGGATAAATCAGTGTTTTTGAACAAATCTCTTGAATGAATGATTCCATGACTCACTCATTAATATGTCACTTGTTTCATTACTGGATAAATCAGTGTTTTTGAACAAATCTCTTGAAAGATTGATTCAATGACTCACTCATAAAGACTTCACTTGTTTCATTACTGGATGAATCAGCGTTTTTTGAACGAATCTCTTGAATGAATGATTCAATGACTCACTCATAAAGACTTCACTTGTTTCATTACTGGATGAATCAGCGTTTTTTGAACGAATCTCTTGAATGATTGATTCAATGACTCACTCATAAATACTTCACTTGTTTCTTTACTGGATGAATCAGCGTTTTTTGAACGAATCTCTTGAATGAATGATTCAATGACTCACTCATAAAGGCTTCACTTGTTTCATTACTGGATGAATCAGCGTTTTTTGAACGAATCTCTTGAATGATTGATTCAATGACTCACTCATAAAGGCTTCACTTGTTTCATTACTGGATGAATCAGCGTTTTTTGAACGAATCTCTTGAATGATTGATTCAATGACTCACTCATAAAGGCTTCACTTGTTTCATTACTGGATGATTCAGTGTTTTTGAACAAATCTCTTGAATGAATGATTCAATGACTCACTCATAAAGACTTCACTTGTTTCATTACTGGATGAATCAGCGTTTTTTGAACGAATCTCTTGAATGATTGATTCAATGACTCACTCATAAAGGCTTCACTTGTTTCATTACTGGATGATTCAGTGTTTTTGAACAAATCTCTTGAATGAATGATTCAATGACTCGCTCATAAAGGCTTCACTTTTTTCATTATTGGATGAATCAGCATTTTTGAATGAATGATATGATTTAATGATAAATAAGTCACTGGCAATCGATACAATCTTTATTTTAAAGCGTCACGTTACTTCTATGATAATCTGAAAATCTATAACACAGAAATAATGATCTATGTGGTTGAAAAGACTGATTGTGAAGCTGTTTCATACCTATACATGACAACTGAATGTTCGCTGTGATCGTACTTCAAAGGTTTTATATACAGAGCTGAATCACAGTCATTCAGGAGTAAGATCATGTGGGTGTTTGAATCGAGATCGCCATCTTTTAACGATTAATCGTCCAGCTCAACTTCAATGTTAATTTAGCTTATTTTTACGTCTTGGCAGCAAAATTGCAAGGCCAATCCCTGAAAAACAATAGCACAGCAACAAGTTAGAGACGTCACGTGCAGAAGTTAAATATGAGCAATACATAATAGTGATGCTTGTGAATGATTTTGCAGATTGAATGCATGTTGCAAAGTCCATGGCCCATTCCATCACAATCCAGCTCACGTCATTTTGTGTCATATTTATCTAATTGTCTGTTTCAAAGCCAATCAAGTTAGAAGCGCACAGCAGCTAAAATTACACGAGGATGACTCACATCTGAAATCATCTAAAGGTTACCTGATTCTAAAGAGCTGTAATTGCTCTGGAAAGATTTTAGCTGTGATAAAGTTCAGAAAAAAAGGACTTTCTCATGTTGTGTTCGTGTGCTGTTATGCTCAGGCACAATGCATGCGAGTGCCATAAGCAATAGCTCCATGCACTAGTTAATCTGACGGCTTATGAAGTTATGTGGTTTGCCATTAGTGATCCTAAACATGGAGACAAATGGGTTAGTTAAGCTTAAAGTAACTGGATAAAGGAGGTTCTGACTAAATGTTAATTGCTGCAGTCTAATATTTAATTTGAAAAAATCTGATTGAGTCAATGATTCAATGACTCATTTATAAAGACTTAAGTTGTTTCATTACTAAATGAATCAGAGTTTTTGAACGAATCTCTTGAATGAATGATTCAATGACAAATGACAAATGTTTTAAGTCACTTGTCGCCACCTACTGGTGTAATGATGTAATTGATACATTCTTTATTTGAAGAGTCAAATTACTTTCAAAAGGTGATTTACTCTATTTTGATCAGGATTAATGAATTTTGAACCAATTTCAGGGTTTGATTCTGGTTGATGGCACCATACAAACTTTTTTTTCATTAATTTTTCATTTTCTTTCATTATTTACTCAAAATTCACTAAAAGAAATAAGATAGGAATTTATAATAAAGTTCAAATAATTTACATTACTGCATGAACAATGACATTTTTTTACAGCATTTATTGATTTGGGTTTTAATTAAGTTAATCATGTTCATTCATAATACATTAACTCAAGTTAATAATAGAACTTTAACTAAACCATGAAACTATGAAATGTTGAAATGCATTAGTAAATTTATAAATTAACATGAACATATTCATAAATGCTCTAAAAGTATTGTTCAGAGGTTGGATAGCAATCATTTGGCAAAACTCAATGATTGTATGCTGTAAAAATAAAATAAAAATTGGAGAATGAAGAATGTTTTATAAGAAAATACTAGTGCTATCAAATCGATTAATCACGATTAATCGCATCTTACATATATATATAATATATTTAATTATAATATATATATATATATATATAATACATTTAAATATAATATAATATAATATATATATAAATAGTACATACACACACATGTAAATATATGCAAACGTTTATGTTCGATGCGATTAATTGCGATTAATCGATTTGACAGCACTAGAAAATGCTATTTCAGTTTTTCTACTTAAAAATATCATATTTAATTCAATTTGATACTTGACGTTTCTTTGTAGAGTTGCTAATTGTGAAATTTACTAGCAATTTCTGAGTGACAGTTGTTTCTACGATTGTCTGCTGCTGCTGTCTGCTGCTATTCGCTACAATATTATTAAATAAATAAGAAAAACTGGCTGCAGTTCACCAATTCATCACATTTTCCTGAGGTAAACATCATTCAATATTCTCCATCATGGGAATCCAACAACAGAAGTCAAAAGTCAGCATTTGTATTTCGCAGTTTATTCCAAAAAGCCAGTTCCATCACATGAAACTACCATTTTATGATGCGCAATCCCATTCCATAAAACACCACAACCGCTCCTTATCGGAGGCTGAGAAGATATCAGGAGCAATCGTGTTTTTCATCAGTCTCAGCCCGCGCTCCGGTTTATTGTCACGGAAAATGAGAAGCTTGCGGGTGAGGAGGAGGATTCCGGCTTCTAGAATAAAAGTACGTTGAACACGGTGATGCATAATGCAGGAGCCGCGGCGTGTTTGTGCGTGCTGATGATTTGCTCTGCGCAGAATGAGATGAGCACCAGAAAACGCTCTTTATCAGAGATTTCTACTGTTTGTTTGTGTGAACGCAGAAGAAGAGAGCCGTGCACTTAACAAGAACTCACATTTAGATCAGCAAACCTAAAGCAAGCGTCACTGTGACTAGAGCTCATACTAGCTTTAGAGTTGCAGACATGAAGAAGGATTCTGTTTCTGTTCGGATTCTTTATAAACATCAAAGAAACGCCCTAGCAACCACCCACAGCACCTTAGCAACTAGAACTCCTTAGAAACTTTGTAGAAATGCCCTAGCAACCACACACAGCACCTTAGCAACTAAAACACTTTAGAAACTTTGTGGAAATGCCCTAGCAACCACACACAGCACCTTAGCAACTAAAACACCTTAGAAACTTTGTAGAAATGCCCTAGCAACCACACACAGCACCCTAGCAACTATAACTCATCAGAAACTTTTTAGAAATGCCCTAGCAACCACACACAGCACCTTAGCAACTAAAACACCTTAGAAACTTTGTAGAAATGCCCTAGCAACCACACACAGCACCCTAGCAACTATAACTCATCAGAAACTTTGTAGAAATGCCCTAGCAACCACACACAGCACCCTAGCAACTATAACTCATCAGAAACTTTGTAGAAATGCCCTAGCAACCACACACAGCACCTTAGCAACTGAAACACCTTAGAAACTTAGTAGAAATGCCCTAGCAACCACACACAGCACCCTAGCTACTATAACTCCTTAGAAACTTTGTAGAAATGCCCTAGCAACCACACACAGCACCCTAGCAACTATAACTCATCAGAAACTTTGTAGAAATGCCCTAGCAACCACACACAGCACCCTAGCAACTATAACTCATCAGAAACTTTGTAGAAATGCCCTAGCAACCACACACAGCACCCTAGCAACTAAAACACCTTAGAAACTTAGTAGAAATGTCCTATCAACCACACACAGCACCCTAGCAACTAAAACACCTTAGAAATTAAATAGAAATTTCCTAGCAACCACACACAGCACCTTAGCATCGAAGTGGTCAAGCATCACTCACATTTTCTTGACAAATGTGTAAATGTAGTTACTGTGAAGAGTGTCTAGTGAATGTGCCTAGTTCATGAAAACCCCTCATGTGGTTGCAGAGCCATCAACTATGATGCCTTATGTAAAGGTTAGTTTCATTTATAGAGAACAGAGAGCTGGACCGTCCATCACCGCTGTATGTGTGAAGGAAGAATACGCTTTTCCACAACCACTATGACATTTACAAGAGACTCGAGAGAAAGAGAGAGAGAGATGGTCTATTTTAAAGAGAAAAGGTGGTAGAGACATTCTGAAAGTTGGTGTTTGGTGAGAAATGAGAGTGGGAGGGGTTTCCCCAGGTGAGAGTGAGTGAGTAAGAGCGAGAGAGATACAGAATATGATGGTGAGAGAGAAGCCGTGCTTTCATAATACTTCTGTGCTGAAGATCTGCAGGTTGAGTATGTAAAGGGGAAATATACCATATATTTTTATCATATCATTTAAAGTCAGTGAGCGCTTCCTGCACCAGAAACAGTTTTATAATGTTTCTGCATATATTTCTGCCTCTTGTTTTTTTTTTTGCCGCAGTGCTTTTAAGACTAATGTGAAAACGCCCTGTTCTCTTTGCTGGTTTTCTGTCGGTTAAAAATACTGCAGTTTCTAACGGCTCTTATCCTTCAATAACAGTCTGTGTGTAAAGCATGAAAACAATCTTCACTGAAATGTGCCCCTCTATTTGTTCACTTTACAGCTTATTCTGCCCAAAAACTGTTATGTAAAATGGTTTTATGTACCATTTAGAGGCAGGTGAATCTGAAATCTCAAAATGTATAAATTAAACATTCAAAATATAGTCCAGCAAACAATGCACAAGAAATTAGTGACACAGTTTGCGATTAGAATTAGGTTATTTCATTAACAAGAAGAAAACAACAACAACAACAAAGCAGAATATAATGTAAAGCAAGTTATTTAGCTGTACAAAAACAGTCCATTTTGCTGCTTGAAGTTGCAAACTATTTGTTATTATATTCATTTATTATTATCGTATCATCACAATCAAGCCTTGCAGCTTTGAAAAATAAGGTTCATATAGTTCTTCTCATGGATATACAGTAATTTATAACAAAGTTATGCGGAATTAGTCACAATTAGTTATTCTCAGAAAGAATGATAAAACATCAAATCAACCTGGTAACTTTTAAACACAATTTGTCACCTGGCTGACTGATGATGACCCTGAATGAATTAGGATAATTTGCATTTTTCACAAGTTCTTCCCTTTTTGTGTGCAATCTGCATCAACAAACAGACTTTGGGTGCCATTTGAGGTTATTTAATTAAGTACCAATTTTGATATTGGTATATTTTTTCTGGTGTTTGAGAAAAATAGTATCCTAGCTAACAGGGAACGTTATCAGGCTGTTCTGCAAAGGTTATGAACAAACAAAGTTATCTGGTCTTTAATGACATTCTCAAATCATTAGCACAAAAATGTTATTTATACATCGTTCATGGAATGTTTATCTGAAATGTTTTAGTTGGACGTTCATTTTTTAAATGTTGCTGACCTTGATACTTGTTTCAGAATGTTCAGAGAACATTAAAAAGTAACATTCCCATAATGTTTATATGTCTATGTGGTGTTTTTAATATGCTTTAAGACAAACCATGTGTAAATTCATAAGTCGACACCATTGCTGAGTATTTTCTCCTTAAAACTGCAGTGAACCAAAGACAGTCTCAAAAACACGCTCTGAAATCGCTGGTGTTTCTGACGTCACAAACTACCTTGTAACCAATCAGATCAACGTGTGATCGTCAACCAGTGGATCTCTGAGCTGAGTGAATGAGTGGAGGCGGGGCTCATTTGCATATTCATGGTACCACGCATACTAAATGAGGCAAGGGTGTCGAGTTACATTCAAGATATTTTAAGGAAAAAACGTTTAAATATGTCACTTTGGTGATCAAAGATGAGTTTTAAGGGATACAATTATTGACTACAGGGGGACTTTAAAAAACTAAACGTTTTAAACGTTCAGTAATGATGTTTTCATAACTTAGCATAACATTCTTTGCAAGCTGGGATCTATCATGCTTTGGGTGGGCCACATTTCTGAAGACCAAACTGGCCTGGATGTCATGTAAATGTGTTCATCATCACTCTGGAATGAGCCATTTTTCCTGCATGCCGTCTAATACTTTGTTCACTGTGATGTTAAAACGTAACGTACCTGCCATTTGCTCTTTGAATAGTGAAATTGGTTGGTAAAAGCAGTCACAGCTTGTATAACTTATTCAAAAGCACATTAGCAATCAGCAAAACCAGCAAGTTAGTGCCTTATGGAGGAAAGTGTTTACAAAGGACCTCTAATGAAGTCTTAATTATGTTTAATCACGTTGCCAACCTCATTGTTGTTTTGATATGGAATAGTGACTGAACAGAATATGCAAATGTTTAGTGAGCTAATGGTTGACGTGCAGCTGTGAACGCAGTCGTTTCTTAACTCATTCCACATGATGACCTTTTAAGTGGAGCAAAAAGAGCGAAAGTGACAATACTGATGAATAATGGATGATTAAAAAGGCTTTCGAAAAGCTTAATGGTGGAATTAAATTTACTATAATAACAGATTTGCATGGGGCCCCGTCATCCCCACTAATATTTAAAGTGGAAGTTTAAATATAGCTTTATGGCATGGCATTGAGAGATATGATAAAACGCATTGTATGCATTATGCACATCTCGGAGACTTCAACATCCCGCTGTATTCGAGGAGAGACACTTCTCATTTTATAACTCAAGGTCAGCAGAATCTCAGTTTATTCCTCAAATTCAGGAGAAAAATCAAGACCTAAACATGGCAGTTACAGTTTTCATGCAGAATGGAATATGCATTTTAGTTTTAAATCACGTTTTACCAAATTATGAACATCTACAGAGTTATAAAAACATCTTTGATGCCAAACTTAAACACTCTTCAGCGGGGGTTTATTTAGCGGTAATTTATTTATTTGTTTTAATTATTCTTATTTCTTTTTATTATTTTAATTTCTTCTATGTAAAGCACTTTGAATTGCCATTGTGTATGAAATGTGCTATATAAATAAACTTGCCTTGCCTAGCGGTAACGGCCGATATATGTTAATTTTTCATGCTATCGTTATCGGCCGATAAGAAACTTTGGCCGATATATTAAAGCGGATACATAATGTATTATTTCCTTCAGCTGAGACACTTCAGATGCGCACTGTTCACCATGATGGTTTTAAATTGCTTGAAATATGATTCGAATCACTTCAAAAATAGGAAAATTCAGTGAAGTGCAACAGTTAAGTCTGTCATATATCGGCTACTAGGGGTGGAGCCGAACCCGAATACGGTATTCGGAAAGGCACAAATAATGTGTTTTTTACGAATACTTATTTCGAACAAATACTTTAAAAATATTTGTATTCGGGAACAAGAAAAACTTTATTTCAAAAAGCTGCGTTTCCTGACCGGCGGTGCTGCTGATGTGGTGGCTGTAAATCCACTTGTTGATAAGAAAGGAGGAAAGAGCCACATATGGAAATATTTTGGATTAGGCTAATGTCACGTTGTCATACGGGGCCGTTCACATAGCGCGTTTTTTGCGCGTGCAGATTTCAAATGAGCGGCGCGGTTGCATAGCAACAACAGACGCCACGAGAGAGCAAGCGCTTGTGGAAAGTGGAAAGGGGAAAGCGGTGCGAACTCATAGTGCGAACTGCGCTCTCCATGATGACGAGGAAGTATCAGCAAAGAATTCATTGATTTCTACCCCTTGCATTAGCTTTATATTTATGGAGATGAGAAATGAAATAAAAAGCCGTCATTATGTTATTAATATCAGTCCGTCAGAAAAGCTGTTCGGCTTATTCTTGGCTGGATAACTCTTAGCAGGTTTAAAAAGCCCTTTTAAAATGAAATATGAATGCAGTTTTGGATTAAATAAAAGTACAGTCAAGTCAAATAAAACACGTTTTATCTCCTGTATAGTTTGGTAACACTACAATAAGATACCATTCATTAACATTACTTAATGCGTTGTCTAACATCAACACATTGAGTGAACAATATATTTTTACAACATTAATTAATGTTTTGAATGTTATTTAATACAAACACTTGATTGGTCATGTTTGTTCACTTCATTCATTGTGCATTAAATAATGTTAACATAAATAATGTTAACTTTTGATTTAAAAAATGTATTTTTAAATTAACCCCAAGGAGAATAATTGCGACAGTAGCCTATATAGGCCTAACTATTGTTTATTGTTAGGTCATTTTATCTAATGTTATCTAACAAATGGAATCTTATTGTAAAGTGTTTTTAATACTACAGTTTCCATCTTTGTAAACGATACACTTTAATATATGTAAACTTAATCTAAATTAAGCTTTGGTACCGAAATTGGTACCGAGAACCGTGGATTTTCACTGGTATTGGTACCGTGACAACACTAGTAGCTCTGTTAGCTCGGTAATTTAGACAAGGCTGTTGACAGAGTAACGTTAACGTAGGTAATGGCTGTTATGTTATTATTATTTTTTAATGACATTCGTTGTTACATGTTCATTGCTGGATTTAAGGAAAAACATCAACCAATATTGCATATCCATAATTATTATGATTAAAGAATACTTACACTATAACGTAAATTAGAAGTGTAACGCAAAGAAATGGATTTTTACACCTATTTAGAATTTTACTCGAATACAAATACAAATACAAATACTTTTCCCCCCTCAACAAATACAAATACAGATACAAATACCGGCTGCTTTGCACATCCCTATCGGCTACATAAAGTTATATTGAGAACATTATAATTGTGTGTTTGGGTCATGGCTTTTAATGCTTAGACTTTTGTTTTTGTAATCAGGCTTTCAAAAATTGCATACAAATTTGGATTAAGATTTATCGGCCAATATATCGGTTATCGGCTTTCAAATATAAAGAATTATCGGTTATCGGTATCGGCCAAAATTTTCATATCGGTGCATCAGTTCTATTTACAACTCTGACTCAACTTTAAAAAACCTTTATGCCAAAAAAAGGAGACATGTCTTGAATGATTGCATAATACTTTGATGTGTAATGGGTTATTCCATTTTTTTATGTGTTAAATGATGAATTATTAAAAATGAATTAAAACGAAATCTTGATGCTATGATTTGAAACGGTTCTATATATGAAGCAACTGATGAAACTCTTTAAGATTCTTATAAATAACCTTTTCTTCTAAGAGTGTTTTATGTTTTTCAAATCAATAACTCTAATTATAAGCAATATAATAGCGATGCTTGGCTTAGTGAACACCATCAACCCAAAACTCTCAGGCTTTCTGTCCTTCAGTGTCTCAACGACTGTAAATGCGTTTGTTTTCATTTGGCTGTGTCTCTAAACGAGTGTAGCGTTGTATTATTCATCTCCCCCAGAGCTATGACTGTCTCTGCGTCCTCGCGCTCGCCGTCCTGCCGCTGCCAAGACAACAGCAATGGATCTAAAACAACACGGGCAATTAATGAGGAACGAGTGGCGTTCTGCAGCGTTTCAAGAGCGATTGAACTGCTTTCAGTGGCCTTGGACGTGGAGTGTCGGTGTGGGAGTTCGAAGGGCCCTGGAGTCGCTCCTTCGTCTGTGTTTCTGCACTCAGAGGTGATATGGAGTTGATTTAGGTGCCGGATATTTAACCTCTAATGCCGATGGCTGTCATTAAAACTCAAAACCACTGAACAATAAACTCCCCTTAAAGGGATAGTTCACCCTGAAATGAAAGTTGAGTCCTCATTTACTCACCCTGGTGTTGTTCTAATGCCATACGCGCTTCTGTCTTTTTTGAAGCACTAAAGGGGAAGATTTATAAGCAAATGTCCCGCTCGCGATCGTCCGTACAATGGCAGTGACTAGCGACCAGCATCAAGCTTTGTAAAAAAAGACACATAAGTATCACAGAATGATCCCATGCGACACGTGTCGTATATTTTACGTCATCTAGCACTTAAAATAATAATGGTATCCCTTAAAACTCATATTTTTACATATTTAAATGTTTTTTCTTCATGCCTTAACATATCTTGAATGTTACTCGACACCCTCGCCTCATTTAGTATGTGCGGTTCTATGAATATGCAAATGAGCCCCGCCTCCACTCACTCACTCAGCTCAGAGATCCACTGGTTGACGATCACACGTTGATCTGATTGGTTACAAGGTAGTTTGTGACGTCAGAAACACCAGCGATTTCAAAGCGTGTTTTTGAGACTGTCTTTGGTTCACTGCAGTTTTAAGGAGAAAATACTCAGCAATGGAGTCGACTTATGAATTTACACATGGTTTGTCTTAAAGCAGGGCTGCCAACTCTCACGCATTGAGCGTGAGACTCACGCAATTGACACTTTTCACACGCTCTCACGCCACACATGCATTTTCTCACGCACAGAAAAATTGCGGAGCAAAGGGGTACTTTTAATATTAAACTAATTCTCAGCTCTTAGATTCCGTCAATTTTATTACGAAATTCAGACAAAAATACGTTTGGCGCTTGTAAATGTGACGTGACAGATCGCTGAGCGCCTCAGTTCAAGTGCACGTGAACCGATCATCTGTTACTTTTTTTATTTAAAGATGCAGTACAACTTACCGAAAGTATACATAATATCGACCAATTAGTGTTTTTCAACCACGGAAAGAGGTCAAAATAACAGCAGGAGAACAATTATGTCACATAACGTTACATTTACCTCAGGAAAGCCATTTAATGACCATAGCATGTTAATTGAATAGAAAAAATAGCTAGAGAGGAGATTTTGCTGAGCACTATATTACATATTTATTATGTTTTTACTTATGTCATTAAATAATTGTTATTATAACAAAAACTGCATTATATTTAATTTAATTTGTTATTTTTAACCTTTAAAAATACCAGCAGATTGGGCCCTCTATGTTTACAGCATTAGGTGAGATTATTTTTTTTTTAAATAAAATTTAAAATAAACATGTATCCAAATTAGTCAATATTGAATCAAAATCGGAATCAAATCACAAGAATGGAATTGAAATCTTGAAATTTTTGTCAAGCAATAATAAAAACTGTATCCTACCAGTCATTGTACAATGTAAACATTGTAACATGTTGTCACTAAACTTCATAAAATTCTATTTAGTTACCAAATGTTTTGACAGTCACAATTACACTTATTGTGATGCAATATTTGTTTTTACATCCCCCTCCCCCCCCCCCCCCCCCCAAGCTGAAATCTCACTCCAAGCTAAACTCAAAAGTTGACAGCCCTGCTTAAAGCGCATTAAAAACACCACATAGACACATAAACAACAGTAAAAGCTGGATTTTCACCACAGGGGGACTTTAACTAGAATAGAATCCGTGTACTTTCTTCTCTATACCAGTTGTTTTCGCCACAACAAAAAGTTATCGCGTTCATTCACATCTGTATCAGTCTGGAGATATTCAACTCAGTGAAGAAAGTATTGTACATGGATACTTTTTGGGGATTTCTAGGTGTTGTTTTTCATGTAGCATATTTATTAACCTCAATTTTCTGGGCGGGTCGGAGTGAACTGTGGCGCTGATAGAGTCTCAGTCGAGCACGGTGGGGATTTTCATTAAATAATACATAAAATTTCAGTTTATTTTTCACCAAACCCTATCGTAAACCCCCAGAACACTTGAAATATACGACACATGTAACACAGGATCTGTGATAGTTTTGATTCTTATTAATAAAAACCTTGTTGCTGGTCGCTATTCACTGCCATTATGTGGAAGAGTGTGAGCGGGACTTTAAAAAAAAATCCCCTTTTGTGGTAAAAAAAAGGCAAAAAAACACAGAACCGCATTCTGCATTAGAAAAACACCAGGCTGAGTAAATGATGACTTAACTTTCATTTTAGGGTGAACTATCCCTTTACAGGTGAAGTGTGTCATTTTGTTGCTATCTCCCATCCTGACTCAAAGTCAACATTGATCGTAATGCATATCATTTTCAAAATGTAGTGTACACTCTTAAAAATCAACTTTCCAAAAGGGTTTTTTGCATTGATGCCATTGCCATAGAAGAACCATTTTTGGTTCCCCAAAGAACGAGAGTGATCAGTCAATAAAATAACCTATTTTTTTCTTTTTCTTTATAACCTAAATCATCTTTTTCCACTATAAAGAACATTTTTGTACAGTGAAAAGATTCTGTGGATGTTAAAGGTTCTATATGGAACCATCGATGTCAATAAAGAACCTTTACTTTTTGTATGTTAAAATAAGAGTAAAACATCATATTCAACAAGACAATAAAAACATTTTTTTTTTTCAAAATTATCATTTTGGTTTTAAAATTGCTCACATTTAGAATTAGCTAGTATAACATATTTATAAGCCTAAATATAAAATTTGCATAACTTTGCTGACCCAGAATACCCCAGAAACGCCATAGCGTCATTTTCTTCAGAAGATTTAAACCCGAGTTATTTTTTGCAATTACATTTGATGATTCTTCTGGTGCAGAAATGACAGACTTCACCTTTAATAAACAGACTCATGAATGTGCACACATACACACATCTCTCTTCACCGCAGCCCTCTCCAGACCCATAAACAAAGCCAAACATTAATATAAAATATAAATGTTCAGCAGTCTGCATTCAAAGTCACTCTCAGTTTTCGAAAAGGGACAAATGGAAAAATACACCAACCGTACAATAAAAATCAGCTTTATTGTGTCTCACTGTGATTTGGTTAAAGGATTTTCAATGACATTGATAAGTGCCTACAAAACACAGCCTTTACTGTGTTTTCTAGCAATCAGCAGCATTATTACGCTATAAGAGACACTATAGCGTGATTTCACACGTAAATGATTTGTTTCTAAAGGCAGGAACACAAACACAGAGGTTGTGTTTAAATAAGGGGGTCGGTCTCACCGTGGAAAGGAGAAACTCACCGTTAGATTGCAATCAAGGATTTCTGCACAGAAAAGAAGCATGATCGTATACTTCTCTCTGCACACTCACACTGAAGAAACACAGAGAGCTTTACATTTGCATGCTCATTTATGGAATAATAAAATCATACTCTCTTTGTTGTCAGTTAGCAAACACAACAATCCTCATGCATTATTGTTCCATGTGATTTGATTTTATTTTCTACATATTCTCACCATGCTGTATTTGATCTTGTCATGAGAAAGCAGATATGAGGAGCACCTGCAGTCCGGGACGCTGTGTAAATCCACAGGCCCGGGACAACATGTTTATGGGTGTATCCCTCCACACAAGACGGCTCTGTCTAAAGCTGCATTCACAGAACGCATGAGTTTACAATGTTAACTCGCTGCCATCTAGTGCACTGCACTGCACATTACACACTGCACACTACACAGGTCTGTCCAGGATAGATATATAAACTAAATCTAAAATTTAGAGATGCATAATATATATTTTTTATATATATATATCATATATTATCATATAATTTATCATATATATATATATATATGAATAAAGACTTCAGATGCAAAAACCTCTAAGTCTGTCTGACATTTTTCTTATATATTATATATAATATTTGTTTTTTCTTATATATATCTTAATATATTAGCTTTTTATTTTATTTTACTCTCATCAGAGACATTTTTGAAAATAAGGCATTTCAACTTTTCGTTGCCGTTAAAGTGAAATTGCTGCACCTGAACATATATATATATATTATATACATATATACACACGCACACACACACACACACACACACACACACACACACACACATATATATATATATATTATATTATATATATACAAACACACACACACACACACACATATATATATATTATATTATATACACACACACACACACACACACATATATATATATATATATATATTGTGATTAATCTCATCTAACATAAAAGTTTGTAAATATATATATATATATATATATATATATGTGTGTGTGTGTGTGTGTGTGTGCGTGTGTATATATGTATATAATATATATATATATATATATATACACACACACACATATAATGTTTAAAAACTTTAATGTTTAATGTGACTAATCGCGAATAATCGATTCGACAGCAGTAATAATATATTTGTCCTGTCCAAGATAAATATCCAAACTAAATCTAAAACTAAATTAGACCTAATTGTATAGTTTTGTTTTAATACATTTTATTACAATATAATATTATATCAAAAATATTATAATATATTTTATATGAAACATTTTTTTAAACCTTATGAACCTAACTAACCAAATAGAGAAGCACAATAATATTGTAGACAATCAAACCACACACACACACACACACACATTATATATATATATAAATCAGACAACACACAGAGAATCTTTTTTCAGGATTAGTTTAGGTGGTTAAATAACAGACAGATGTGCACTTTCCCGGTGCAGTAAATACTCTCCTCTTGAATAATTTATATCCGCTGTCTGTTCGGGTTTCTATATTAAGTGTTGCAACGATTCCGACATCTAAAGGGCCCTTTTTACGAATGCTGAATCACGCCGACAAGGTTCAATGAGGCCATGAAAGAGGGTTTGAGAACAAGTTTCACTACATTACTACCTTCAAAATCTCACATGGTCTGACAAAAAACACTATAGTTGCAGAAATTGTTGCTACAATAAAATGTAACCACTTTTGTCATAAAAAATAAATAACTAAGAAACTAAATAAACGTAATTCACAATGAATGTCTAATTTATTATGATTTTACAGTGACAACTGCAGTTAATAATAATTAAAATGTTATGTTGACACAATTATAGTTACCTTGGGTGGGTTGCATAAACTGCTGCGATTTTTTTTTTTAAGACTGTTAATGACTTAAATTGGTCTAATCTAATATCAAAACGTAAGACTTATATTGCGCCTTGACTAACCACTAGTTGGTCATACTAGTACAGAAGTACAGTCTTAACAACATAATGGCTATGTTTATGCGACTGAGTTTGTGAGGGCTACTAAATAACTTCTTTCAATAAATGATGCCGTTATTAACCCAATTTTATTGTGTTGCATATTCACAGATTGGCTGTAAAAGAAAAGATTTGCTTTGAATTGAGAATGAAAAGTCATTATAATATAGGGTGACCATATTTTAGTTTTCAGAAAAGAGGACAGTGGCGTGGTTGATGGGTGGGGGCGTGGTTTGTGGGTGGGGCGTGGTTAATGTGTGGGGGCGTGGTTTGTGGGTGGGGGCGTGGTTGATGGGTGGGGGCGTGGTTAATTGGTGGGGGCGTGGTTGGGGTGAATGCATCAAAAAATACTTGACAAATGCATTCACAACCTTGCAACTAAGTTATTGTACTTTAATACATAAAGTAATACATCCTTTCCATTCAACGTTTGGCCCGCAACAATAGAATAGTAAAAAAATTATAATAGTTTAGCTTTTATAACACCTTACATGACACTATTTCTTTTCATGGCCATAGGTTAATATATAAAAAATAAAAATCTACTACACTATTTCAGTAAAAAACTATTTCAATCCTCCTGATGTTCTCTTATAGCCTTTACTTTCCTTATGTGGGCTTGTAGGACAATAGCATGCAGAATAATTTTCTTTGGTCTGCCAAAACATGCTCAGGGCGCATTTGATGTTCTCTTCCAAACGATGGCGCTGTTGTCAACATTAGGCTACTCATAATAGAGAACAGCGACTCAAATACAGCAAACAATCCCAAAACATTTTATCCTTTGCAACTGCGTGCCATTCAACACCTGCCCTAAATATATTTCTGTTAATATACGTTTTTTTCCCGCTTCTCAGAAGTTTTTTGCGCACCTGGAGGAGGAGCATAGTGAAGTCAGATGATTCACTTGAATGAATCGATTCGTTAGGTTGCTTCGTTTTAATGAACCGTTTTTAATACAAACGATTCACCAAGTTATCGCTCACAGAAAATGTACCATTTTAAATCTTAAATTAAGATCAATGTTCTAAATGAGATTAAAAGTCAAACATACTCAAAGATTTTGAGTTGATTTTCACTGTATTTACGAATAAAACAAGTAAAACGTTTTATCATGTGTAATTTTATTTGCATCACGGTAATGTCATGTTTTAGAAATAACAAGCCAAATTATTACCATTTATGCCATCTCATGAATATGCTAATCAAATCTTAAATCAAGTTATTACTGTCTGACGCCGTCACTATAACATATAAAAGCCTCTGTACTTTTTTTTGTAAGTTTCTCAGAAGCTGTTGGGTAAACTTATATAGCGGCGAATGAGACTATAGGCTACATATATTTTTTGTTCCCTTGCTCAAATAGCAAAAGAAAAACTCCACAACAGTGTTTTCACAACTTTCAAAAAGAGGAAACAAATAGAGAGAGATAAGGGCAGTCAGAACAGAAGAAAGAAAGATGTCCACTTTACATCACTCATTTGATGCAAAGGTAATATTATGCAAAGTATAGTGTTATAAACGTGGCCTACATAATTTTTTTAAAATGAAAATATAAACCTTTGCAGGATTTACGATGCCCGTTAAAACCTATCGTTAAAACGCGTCATTAAAAATAGTGGCCATAGTTTTTGTTTTATTTTATTTGTTTTGCCATTGTATGCAAATGTAATGTTATAAATGTACATACCTTTTCTTTTCTTTTTAAGTGAAAATATAAAATATTTGCAGGATTTACGATGCTGATGACCGTTAAAACGCATCATCACAGTCTGTGAAAAAAGGGTTTCGACGAAATATAAATTAGGCCGTTTGTTACTGTATTTAGTGGTGTGATTTTGATACTTATTGATACTGGCGCTGTGATTAAGACCATGATTCTTACCTGACAGACAATTGTGTAAAAATGTTGTGGCGCTGTTTATGTTTTCAATATCCATCGGGCGTGGTGTGTGTAGACTACAGTCGAATGATGCGAATCTGTGCGATTGAATCATTGGAAAGAACCGGTTCAAATAAACGATTCATTCGCGAATCGGACATCGGCGCTCACATCACCACTGCAAGCCAGCCAAACCCCCGCCGCCCGTGATGGAGGAGCGGGTCTGATCTCATCGGATCTACCGACAACAAACATGCTCGAACAAACCCGTTTCCCCGGCTAAATCACCAGAAGGAGCGACTGACTGATATGTGAACTGAATCAGGTAACGCTGTATATTCATATGTCCGTGTTGCGTTTGTGTGTCCGCTCCGGACAACTGTCACATGGGCCGTTCTCAAAATCTAGTGAGCTGCCTACATAGACAGCATGTTTGAGCACTCTAGGATCAAATCCAAGTGTGCTGCCTGCTTAGCCAGTATTCCGAGGCAAAGTAGACATGAAAAATTGTTAGCTACCTACTTAGCAGCATTCAAGTAGCTTTGTCTTGAAACCAAGTGCGCTACCTAGTTAGCAAGCTTTGTAGATTTCAAGACATGGCCACAGTCCCGCAGTGCGGCCTGTTTCTGTATATACAAAGCTATTTAATACTATATTAGATTTAAAGGTTAATGTCTTTGATGAGTGGATGAGCAGCAGTGACCGATGATTGACGGCTGTCATTTGTTTGTTTTGAAGCGCTCGTGAGACTGGAATCAGCTGTCAAACAAACATGTATCAGATTGATTCGCGCCAAAGCTGGAGAAAACGTCAAAGACTAGAGAATATTGTTTGTGTTGTCTGGTTTATTAGTTATGTTTTTTGTGTGTGTTTTTTTGCTCATCTGTTTATCGATAAATTCGTGGTTTTAATCCCAGTTACCATTGGAAATCAGTATGTTAGCTTAGCTCGCGAGCTGCTAATAGACTGTAGCGTTTCAAACTCTTTGATTTAATGAGTGTTATTTCCATTTAAACGGTCTAATGGCGTAAAATGAATATATAAATATGAATTTGGAAGTCTGTGTTGAGATTTTAAGCTCCACTGACTCGTAACCGCTCGGTTAACACAGATGCTAACAAACACATCGGCTACGGAAGTTGAATTGAAAACATCTCATGATTTTTAGGAAGGTTCATTCAGAGATTGTTTGTATAAAACAAATGCGCTAAAAAGTAGATATCACGGTGTTCTTTAACATGTAAATACCTGATACATGAATATTTTAACCAAACATTATTAGGTGTCAATTAGCACAAAAACATTGTACAGCCACAGTTCTTTATAATAATACTAAAAGAACTCCACCTTGTTTTTTAGACATGAACCATGGCATTCTTCTGTGTTTTACTGTGCCATTTAAAGTCAATGGTATTGATATCAAATTACCATGGTATTACTATTGATATAATCACTGTCTGCCAGTGTGTATGTGATATAAACAGACAGGGCCTAAACTAACTTTTGACTTAAGAACATTTAAAAATGTAAATTAAATGAATATTTTTTACCGACCATGAAACTGGTTTTGCAAAAACATTTTAGATACCAGTGAAAATTCACAATTATTCTATTCCAATTTCGATACCACAGCTAAAACTGGCAGTGCTAGCCTAACTAATATAAATTTATAAAACATTAAAGTAAACAGTCAGCAGTAAAATTAGGCTTAATCAAATTACAAGCAAAAGCACAAATTAATACAATATAACAAAGATACAAACAGTGCTTTTCAGGTTTTCTGACAGTGCTAAAATTTAATAAAGTAATCAAATGTAAAATAACACTGCGAAGTCTTCATTGTATAAATTAAACATCATTATTAATTAATCCTTATTACAAGTTACAAAAGTTATTCAGTCAAGAGCAGTGAGTGTTTTTTCTTTCTCTTTTGGTGTTAAAATTAAAGACGGACAGCAGAGGAATATTAGGCTGCTGTCACTTTAAGAGCGAATGCACGGGTCTAATACTCACACACATGCGTTTACTTTCTCAACTGTTTACATTCACTCAAAACAGAACCGACTATGTTTACTAGGATACTTGCTGTACTTGAATTATTATTATTATTTTTTTATGTTCATGCATTGTTAGAATTTATAAAAATGTCACTGGCCAATTGCTAAGTAACATCGTTTCATGTACTCGACAACACCGATTTTAACTCTCATTTGGCTTTTGGAATGGCGAGTGTTAATTTCAGCCCCTTTATGCATATATGCATATGTAGATATATATATATATATATACAGTACCAGTCAAAAGTTTTGAAACATTACTATTTTTAATGTTTTTGAAAGAAGTCTCTTATGCTCATCAAGCCTGCAGTTAAAAAAAAACAAAACAAAAAAAAACAGTAATATTATGAAATATTATGACAATTTAAAATAATGGTTCTCTTTTTTAATATATTTTAAAATGTAATTTATTTTTGTGATGCAAAGCTGAATTTTCATCAGCAAGTACTCCAGTCTTTGGTGTCTTATGATCCTTCAGAAATCATTCTAATATGATGATTTGATACTCAGTTATTATCAATGATGGAAACAGTTGTGCTGTTTAATATATTTTTTTGGAATACTTTTTTCAGGATTCATTGATGAGTAAAACGTTAACAGCATTTATTCATAAAAACAGCATTTATTCAAAATAAAAACATTTCTAACAATATAAATCGTTACCATCACCTTTTATCAATTTAACGCATCCTTGTTGAATTAAAGTACTAATTTCTTTTAAAAAAAAAGTTATTGTTCCCAAACTTTTGAACGGTAGTGTATATTGTTACAAAAGATTTCTATTCTAAATAAATACAGTTCTTTTTAACTTTTTATTCATCAAATAATCCTGAAAAAAGTATCTCAGGTTATAAAAAAAATATTAAGCAGCACAACTGTTTCCAACATTGATCATAAATCAGCATATTAGAATGATTTCTGAAGGATCATAAGACACCAAAGACTGGAGTACTTGCTGATGAAAATTCAGCTTTGCATCACAAAAATAAATTACATTTTAAAGTATATTAAAAAAGAGAACCATTATTTTAAATTGTAATAATATTTCATAATATTACTGTTTTTTTTTTTGTTTTTTTTTAACTGCAGGCTTGATGAGCATAAGAGACTTCTTTCAAAAACATTAAAAATAGTAATGTTTCCAAACTTTTGACTGGTACTGTATATATATATATATATATATATAATGCTGTGATGATTTAGTCAAGAGAAACATCATGTAATGACTATGCATTGGTTTGGTATACATACTTCTCTTGTGCTGTGTATATGTATATATTTTAGTCTTTAATCTATATTCCTAAGGGTTTTGAGATTTGGCGCCACTCCATGTTTAAAGTTTTCATTCTAATATTAGCAGACCGCTCAGATTGTATCTTAGATTAGTGAAGAAAGCGAGACTCGTGGGCAGTGTCTGGATAATATCAATATTTTCTCAGATTCATGTTCACTAGTCTTCTGTTCAGTGAGATCAGACTCCCCGGCTGATAGTTCAGTCTCAGTTCCCCGTGTCGGATTACTGCTCTGGATCAGGGGATCGACACGGAACGCTCTGTGTTGTTGTCTAAACAGCGTCCTGCATAGTTGATCATCACTTCTGTGTGTGAACAGACCCTGGTGTGTGATAAGAGGAAACTTGTTATGAAACAGGACGGGTGATATGACCAAAGTTAGTCGTTTTATATCACACATCATCACAGTAATGAGAGACTGTCGTGATGTAACTATTTTTGCTGGAAATTCAAGGCAAAACGTATTGTTTTATTACCAAAAAATAAAATTATGCATGAGTGTGTGTGTGTTTTAATATTGTTGTGATACTGTTTTTTATTTTTTTATTTTCTATAAGTATTTTTGCCATATTATTATTTATTTTATTTTTATTATTTTTTTTAGTTTTTATAAAATTTTATTACAGTTTAAATGTTGCTTTGGCAACTAGCTAAAATAAGTTTAAGTTTTATTTTGATTTCAGCTAACGTTTATTTCGAGTAATAAAATGTTTATTTTTTTATGGTTTTAATTTTAGTTTACTATGATTACCCTGATAGATGCACTGCTAAAGATTATTTAAGATACTTATGTATATATTATTTATTTTTAGTTATTTTTTATTTTTATTTTGATATATATATATATATAACTAAATATCTCTCAGCCTCCAAGCCTGTAAACATGCGTCTGGTGTGCGTCTCTCCTCAGGTCGCAGTGAGATCCAGCAGAAGTCGAGGTCATGTACTCTGAGTGGCGATCTTTACACCTGGTGGTCCAGAGTGACCAGGGTCACCTGAGTGTGTTACACACGTACCCCGCCGGCGTGGGGCGAGACGTGGCAAACGCTGTGGTGCGACCCCTGGGAAACTCCCTCGGCGGAGCGACGGCTGAGTGCCTCCTCAAGACTGACAAGGAGGTAAGAAGTGTGTGTGTGTGTGTGTGTGTGTGTGTGTGTGAGTGATGGGTAGGTTAAGTTTAGGGGTCGGTGTTTAGGGGTATGTCTGTGTGTGTGTTTGTGTGTGTGTCTGAGTGTGTCTGTGTTTGTGTGTGTGAGATGGGTAGGTTTAGGGGTGTGTGTGTGTGTGAGATGGATAGGTTTAGGGGGGTGTGTGTGTGTGTGTGTGTGATGGATAGGTTTAGGGGTCGGGTTAGTGTGTGTGATGGGTAGGTTTAGGGGTCGTGTGTGTGTGTGTGTGTGTGTGTGATGGTTTAGGGGTGTGTGTGAGTGATGGGTAGGTTTAGGGGTGTGTGTGAGTGATGGGTAGGTTTAGGGGTGTGTGTGTGTGTGTGATGGGTAGGTTTAGGGGTCGGGTTAGTGTGTGTGATGGGTAGGTTTAGGGGTGTGTGTGTGTGTGTGTGTGTGATGGATAGGTTTAGGGGTCGGGTTAGTGTGTGTGATGGGTAGGTTTAGGGGTCGTATGTGTGTGTGTGTGTGTGTGTGATGGTTTAGGGGTGTGTGTGAGTGATGGGTAGGTTTAGGGGTGTGTGTGAGTGATGGGTAGGTTTAGGGGTGTGTGTGTGTGTGATGGGTAGGTTTAGGGGTGTGTGTGTGTGTGTTTGTGTGATGGTTTAGGTGTGTTTATTAGTGATGGGTAGGTTTAGGGGTCGTGTGTGTGTGTGTGTGTGTGTGTGTGTGTGTGTGTGTGTGTGTGTGTGTGTGTGTGTGTGTGATGGTTTAGGGGTGTGTGTGAGTGATGGGTAGGTTTAGGGGTGTGTGTGTGTGTGTGATGGGTAGGTTTAGGGGTCGGGTTAGTGTGTGTGATGGGTAGGTTTAGGGGTGTGTGTGTGTGTGTGTGTGTGATGGATAGGTTTAGGGGTCGGGTTAGTGTGTGTGATGGGTAGGTTTAGGGGTCGTATGTGTGTGTGTGTGTGTGTGTGATGGTTTAGGGGTGTGTGTGAGTGATGGGTAGGTTTAGGGGTGTGTGTGAGTGATGGGTAGGTTTAGGGGTGTGTGTGTGTGTGATGGGTAGGTTTAGGGGTGTGTGTGTGTGTGTTTGTGTGATGGTTTAGGTGTGTTTATTAGTGATGGGTAGGTTTAGGGGTCGTGTGTGTGTGTGTGTGTGTGTGTGTGTGTGTGTGTGTGTGTGTGTGTGTGTGTGTGTGTGTGTGATGGTTTAGGGGTGTGTGTGAGTGATGGGTAGGTTTAGGGGTGTGTGTGAGTGATGGGTAGGTTTAGGGGTGTGTGTGAGTGATGGGTAGGTTTAGGGGTGTGTGTGTGTGTGTGTGTGTGTGTGTGTGTGTGTGTGTGTGTGTGTGTGTGTGTGTGATGGGAAGGGTTAGTGTAAGGGGACACAATATACAGTTTGTACAGTATAAAAACATTACGCCTATGGAAGTCCTCACAAGTATAGCTAAACAGTGTGTGTGTGTGTGTGTGTGTGTGTGTGTGTGTGTGTGTGTCATAACATCTCACATCTGTAAAGAGTCTTGTATTCAAACCCGAGGCTGCGGCAGGAAGAATTCAAGGTTGAGTTACTGGGTGGCATGTTTGAATTAATTCAGACGAACAGCCTGTTAACGATTAACTTCTGCTGAGGCTTCTGGGTGGAACAGCTTTTCCTCAGAGCAGTTCATGTGCAGTGTGTCTTTTATATGTGCTATGGTTCACTTTTTAACACACCTGCCAATGACAGGATAATTGAGAATGTTTATATAATAAATAAATAAATATTTCTTGCTGTTGATGCAACTGGTTTGTTCTTTTATCTAATGTATATCTAATCTCATTCATAATAGTTCTATCTTTTTTTTAATGCCATTTTTACCTCAATACTTTAAATATTTTATGTAAAGCACTATGAATGACCACTGTGTATGAAATGTGCTGAATAAATACATTTGCCTTGCCTGGAAATTTTCCATAGGATCATATGCACCATATGAGCAAAATTGTGATTTTGTTCCTCATATTTTATACATCTGGTTGCTTAATGTGAGGAATATTCCACAAGAAAAAAACATTTTAGATGATAATTTTTCATGCAGGTCATAAATGTTTTCTTTAGTAGACGCTTTGCATCTTTGATATGAATTGCACATCCGCCCTTCACTCAGAATTCGTTTTTAACAGTATCCGATTTATACGTAAATTAAGGTGAACATTTTTGCATTTTGTTCTAAATCAAATTAAATTCATGAATGCAGTTCAAGCATGTAAACTCACATCCTTGGGGAAGTTGTGATCCTTATTACTTCAAAACATCTGTTTATGTAATGTTAACCACTGATGTTTTTTATATATATATATATCCTTTAACTCATTGTGAATTAGCCCTCCAGATTGGCTTACAAATTGACGGTATGAGCTCTATGTTGCAGTTCCTAATAAAGTTAGAGTTTATTAGGAAGTTAAAGAACAGTGCTGTGTTGGTTCCTCAGTTGCTCATTTGCATAATTTGGTTAGAAACAAAACACGCTGCTAAGTTACTTATTGACCTAAAATGGAAGATGTGCTGTGATGTTATTAGAGCAAACGTTTGAGTGCGTTTTTAGTTCCCTCTGTTGTTTGTGCATCTGGGTGGGTGTCATTCAGTGCTAGTTACAAACCTTTGTGTGTGTGTGTGTGTGTGTGTGTGTGTGTGTCCTCATCGACTTCCATTGCATTGTGCATGGTTCCTGTAGGCTTCTGTGTACTGTGATAAGAGGAAAGGATATCCTGCCAATTCCCTCTCTGCCTCTGATTTTCTTTTTTTTCTCCTGACCTCTGACCCATCTCATTGCTCGTCCATGGTGACCGATGCTATTTATTTGGAATATAATTGTGCAATAACCCAGGTCTAGTTGGATGCACCGCTGTTATCTTTTCCTATTGTCAGAACTGTCTGTATGAGTGTGTTTTTACCAAGCGGCAACCTTCCCGTCTCTCTTGAATCCAACACTGAAGCGACTTAAACTGCAGTTCATCCACTGGCCACTAGAGCCCGACTGCAGAAGAGAGTCAATCCCATAGACCCCCATGTTAAAATGCCCAACTTTACAGCAGAAAAAAACATGTTTACAGCCTGGTGCAAAAAGTGGTTTTGGTCTATATAGCTAATGTTGCCCTTCATGACGACTCTGAGGGGGGTGAATTTTTTTACAATTCATCCGTTTAAATTATATTAAGCCTTAAAGTTCTGCATAATTAAGGGCGTGGCCACTTGGATTGCCGCTGCTGTCACTACTAGCCGTTTATCTGCTGTCATGCATCTTGCAACTTTTCCCTCTCAAACTCATGGATTGTTGATCGATCTCAAACCGGTTTAGTTGCTTATGCCTTCCTTGTCGTCCTCAGGTGAAATGGACCATGGAGGTGCTGTGTTACGGCCTGACGCTCCCCCTCGATGGAGAAACGGTTAAGTTGTGTGTGGACGTCTACACTGACTGGATAATGGCCCTAGTGTCTCCAAGAGACTCGATACCACAGCCCATCATTAAAGAGCCCAACCTCTACGTCCAAACCATCCTGAAACACTTGCACAACCTATTCCTGCCCAGGTGTGTTTGGACTATGAGTTTAATTGCCCATGATGTACAGTATTTACAATATACAGTCAAACCAAAAAAATATACTTTTTTTTTATATATTTTTTCTAGTGTGCAGGACACTATAGTTCATTAATGTAAGTGAGGAGAGCAAAATAAAGTAAATTGTGACATATTATACCAAATAATTCTTCATACAGCGACTACCAGTAACATTTGGGACCAAATATTACTCCGACACTTTGAGCTGATCATGTTTTGCTGAAGTGTTTTTTCTTTAATTGCTAATGCTCTTTTTACACACAGACTGAACACAATGAAGCATTGCTTGGTGATTGGTTGAGCTAAACTGGTATTATCTAATTGTGTAGTTAAATTTAACAGCTGACAGATATTCAACATAATTCATGTGTGAGACAGTCTAACAGAAGGACGGACAAAACCAGTCAAATATCAACTGAGTTCTGCTCATATTATTACCATTTTCTAAACTATGTGTGATAATGTGAGAAATGTTGAAGGTGTCTGAATAAATGTTGGTTTGACTGTTGCATGCATCTAAAACAACTCAGACTAGAACATGTCGGTGTTCAAACTGTTGTTAATTGTAGCACTTCCTGTTTGTGTTTTATGATTTTGATTGAATATGAATGTCTTTCTTCCAGACCAGAGCACTTCAGCCTAGTGCACTTTAAATTGTGTCAGCAAGTGTTGTCTGCAGTGCAGAAGTTGGCACGCGACTCGTCCGGCATGGCCAGAGAGACCTGGGAAGTGCTTCTCCTCTTTCTTCTGCGCATCAATGACACGCTACTGGCCCCGCCCACTGTGGGAGGTCCGTATGATGCCATGGACAAACTCAATGTTGTTTCCCTCCAAAACAGAGCAAAGTTCTGTGTTGAACTAGAACTGACACTGACTAACAAACAAATGAGGGATGGCGCATGTTTTGCATCTAAACAAACTGCCTTTTGTGTGTCATTTGCAAATGAACCTCCCGTGAAATGTGTACATTTGCTTTGCTTTCTTTTCCACAATCAAAAATCATGTTTGCTTTAAATTAACTTTAGCTGCCAAGATCACATCTATATGAGAGTTTATTAATGGGGTCCTACTATGCACTTTTGTAGCATTTTAATGAAATATTATGGAGTCAGGGTTTAATTTAGTTTTTTGTTTTGATTGGTTAATGTTTTGCATATGAAAACTACCAACAAAAGGGAAGGAGATTTTTTTTTTCAGCTGAATACACATTTTTTAACTAAATATTTCAGCAAAAACAAGCAGAACATTTCTGTGAATTTCCCAGTTGTCTAAAAGTGTCGTAATGTAACCACAGTTGCTTTAAAGTCCCCCTGTAGTCATTAATTTTAGCCCTTAAAACTCATCTTTGATCACCAAAATTACATATTTAAGCATTTTTTCTTAAAATATCTTGAATGTAACTCGACACCCTTGCCTCATTTAGTATGCGCGGTTCTATGAATATGCAAATGCCTCCACTCACTCACTCAGCTCAGAGATCCACTGGTTGACGATCACACGTTGATCTGATTGGTTACAAGGTAGTTTGTGACGTCAGAAACACCAGCGATTTCAAAATGTGTCTTTGGTTCACTGCAGTTTTAAGGAGAAAATACTCAGCAATGGTGTCGACTTATGAATTTACACATGGTTTGTCTTAAAGCACATTAAAAACACCACATAGACACATAAACAACATTAAAAGCTGGATTTTCACCACATTTTCATCCTGTAGGTGGTATAGCAGAGAAGCTGGCGGAGAAGTTGATCAGCGTGCTGTTTGAGGTTTGGTTCCTGGCCTGCACGCGCTGTTTCCCCACGCCGCCATACTGGAAAACCGCCCGAGAGATGCTGGCCAACTGGAGACATCACCCTCCGGTGGTGGAACAGTGGAGTAAAGTGATCGCAGCTCTCACTTCCAGGTACTCTATAGTCTCGCGTATCCAGACCTTCAGACTGACGGCAGAAGGTGCCCATTACAGAAAGATCCTAACTTCACAATCCTATCTTATCTGATTGGTAACCGTGGGCATTTCAGTTAGGACCTCATTTAGGACTTAATTGCATAGTCTTATTTTAACTACAGATAGGAAAAGGGTATTACAGAAGCATCCTAACTCCACAAACAATCCTAAAAACTGTCTTAAATTTAGGAAAACCCCAATGGTGTCCTAACTTCAAAATTATTTGAAAGCCAGCTGTAAAAAAATCACATAATAATAGCCCTGTCTCGTCACATTTATGAATGATACAAGATGAAGAACAGCGATGTTTGATGGTGGAAAGACTGTGAACACCCAAATGATGTGCTGCACTTTGACCACAAAACTCTGACAAATAAGTACAGACTCCTGTGAAATAAAAGGACTGTAAGAAAGGTTTTCTACCAGGCTTATCAAAACTTCACTTAATGAAAAGCACCACTTGTTTTGTTTCTCCATTCTCCAGTTTTTCCGTTTGCGAGTAGTTGGTTGCTTGGTAACAGACCTGAGAGTTGATTACCGAACTCGATGGAGGGGTTTAAGATTTCCTAACTACAGATAAGAGGAGATTTTGTAAGATAGGATAAGAATCCTAAATCAACTTCAGATTTGCTTCTGTAATACAAATTTGTGAAAAATCCTAAATTAACTCATATCTTAACTTAAGACTTGGACTCTATCGCAGCTTTTCTTTGCCATGGACGTTTGACTGACATGTAACGCAACCAATCACAGTTCTTTTTGTTCCGCGTCATATTTAGGGGCGTAATAATATAATGTCGTTGTCCCTACAATAACAGACGTGTTATTGCATGCATCTAATATGCATGCATCTAATAAATGATTCATTCAAGGACGTTGTGCAAGTTTACTGCATCAATAAAGCCGCGAACTTCACATACTTTTGAAAATCCAGCTTCACAGCGTTTGTTTCCAGAGGCTGAGGACTGGGTACTGTAGGTCTGCAGAAGTGAATAACCACAAAAGCTGCAGCTTTACAATACTTACATTTATTAGCATTTTGCAGAAGAACATTGTTTTGGTTGTGCTTGGGCTCTGCGTGACTGTGCAGATAAATATACTTCTCCTGCTGCTTATAAAACATTCTCTGCTAGGCTTCAGAGATATAACCTGTTTGACTAGCTGTAAATGTGGGAGGGGCTTGATTTTGTCTGTGGGGAATTGATTGGATGGTTGTGGTTTGCTATTGGCTGATCTCATGTGAGTGACAGGTTGCCCCGCCCTCATCATCAGAGAAGAGAAGAGATGCTGCATGAGGAAGTTATTTTGATTCAAGATTACCAGGAACATGAATTTAGAACTAATAATGTGCATGGACAATACTGCAATATTCCATCATAAATAAAAGTTGTCAATCTTTAATTCACTGTAACTTTAATTAATGCAATGTGAACTAACATGAACAAACACTGAACAATAATATTTTTATTAACTAACATTAACAAAGGTTAAACGCTGTAAACATATATTGCTCAAAGTTAGTTCATGATAACTAATGCATTAGTTATTGTAAAGTGTTAACATTAGAATAATTAAACTAATATGTTTAATCATACCAGTTTGAGAGAGATTGCACAATATATACTGAAAATTCATTAAAATATCTAAAAACAAGAATTGTTTTAAAATAATTCCATTATTTTACAGTTTGATTGGGAAAATATGTAGTTTTGCACATTTTTAATCACCAGTGACTTTGATATGTTCAACCACAGGATGTTTTCATTTATGTTTATGCATTTGACAGACACTTTTATCCAAAGCTACTTGTATTGCATTCGAGGTATATTGTTTTACCAGTTCATGCATTGAATTCTGTGACCTTGGTGTTGCTGGCACCATGCTGTTCTGTTTGTAAAGTAGACAGATGTCAAAGCTTTTATTTGTTTGACCTTATTTGTTTTGTTGTCCACACAGGCTGCTGCGCTTCATGTACGGCCCGTCGTTTCCTCCGTTTAAAGTGCCAGACGAAGACGCCAGCCTCATCCCCGCCGAGATGGACAACGACTGTGTGTCTCAGACGTGGTATCGCTTTCTGCACATGCTCAGGTCTGCAGTAAAACTGACTCTCTGTGTTTAATAGGTTGATTTTCCCCCTGATTCCCGCTTCAGAAACCGAATCAAGCTCTGTTTGTTTAAATGCCATGACATGTCAACATGTCCATTCTGGTCATGGATACTAACACAAGTTGTTCAATTATCTCTCTCCCCTTCAGTAACCCTGTGGACCTTAGCAATCCCGTCATAGTGAGTTCCACCCCAAAGTTTCAGGAGCAGTTGTTGGGGGGTAACGGCGTTCCTCACGAGGTCATCCAGCACCCCTGCCTCAAACAGCTTCCCCAGATCTTCTTCAGAGCGATGAGGGGCGTCAGCTGCCTCGTGGACGCGTTCCTCGGTAAGATCCGTGAATATCTACAACATTCAGGGCTCTTTTATGAAATGCATTGGTTTTTTGGATGCTACCGTGTTGGCATTACCATGATATTCCATTATGGTGGTCATTCATTACCATGGTATGTAGGGGTGGGAGAACATTTTTTATTCTTTGATGAATCGTGATTGTCTTTTCCAGCAATTATGAATCGATTCAGAGCTTTTTTCTTTCTTTTTTTACTACTTGTGTGCACTAGAGTCGTATTCCGTTTGCTTCCAGGTACACACAAACACACAAAACCATCAAACATACAGTATATATCAGTTTTTCCTGACAGGTTGTCAGGTGTGCCGTGGAAAATTACCAAATTCCAATAAATAATTAAAAATAGATGCTACAAATAAGAATATATCATTGCGCTGTTGGGCCGAAACATTGAATCTCTCTATAGTTTCTCATTGTTTTATAAAATTAATGCTATTGGTCATCCTTTACGTCTGTCTGTTGTTTTACGCTTATTTAACCAATAAAAAGCATTTATAAGAGGTGTTGACTAAACCATTGACTCCTCAACCTGTCCGTCAAACCTCATAACTCCACCCGCCTCCATTGACCGCTCACAGTTTGGAGATCTCTGCTTGTTTGCAATGCAAGGGGAACAAATAGAACTGATGTTTGCATAAGTACAGCGTTTTATTTACTCAAGAAACACTATGTCCATAAAGGCTGACGTTTTTGGTATTTGAAGAGCGGAGAATAGTCTTAGTCTTTGCCGTCTAGTCTAAAAGCAAATATAGTGTTTTAAATATCTTGTGCATAGCGCTTCATCTTTTGTATCATAAGATTTTGATCATGAGATTTCAACAAGAAAACTGAGCAACCATATAAAGCTACAATGAACTTTATATCCTTAACGTTGATGAAAACGTAATGTCGTTCGCTGGTCAAAAAACTCGTAACTCTATCTGAGCTTGATTTTCATAAAAAGTTAATATTATAAAGCCACAATACCAACTTCGACGACAGTGTTTAATTAGATACGAGGTTTTCGCCCGACTGTGACGATATGTAAATTCACCAACAACATCATACTTATTGTGTTCCTACCTAACTTAAGCTCAAATATGAGTACTACTTTTAAAATAGCCTAATATCTAGATTTATATGCCATTTGAAGCAATGCATTTCATTATATTTTTATATAGTGGTGTGCCCTGGGATTTTTTACACTGGGAAACACTGATTTATATAAACTTGCATAAGTTTTTATAGTTGAAGTGTAATACAAGGAAGATCACAGGCGTCATTGCACATCACATACGGTAAGTGTAATCAAGAATCGGATTATGATTCCCAGTCAATCATAATCGGATTGTGAGGTGACTAAAGATTCACCACTAATGGTTTGTACAACAAAGCCTCTGCATATTATATTGCACTACATTCTAATCTCAGATGTTGTTTTAGTCTCTGTGATTTTGACTCTTCTGATTATTGTTTGAATTCTAGTCGCAGTGATGTATGAACACCAGCTTTGACTGTCTTTTCATTTCTAGGTGTTGCTGTTTCTAAGAAACTCGAGTGTCGTGAAACTCTGCCTCCTCCTGGTACTCACACAACTGACTTTACTCAACCTACTTTATTTCCCAGTCCATCTGAAATTAATTAATTTAGTATTATCACATGTAATTGCTATGATTTTTATTTATATTTAAAGAAACTAGCCAGTTAGGCATCAGAAACATCACTTTGGATGTTAAAATATGTTCTCTAAACTGGGAGTAAGACTTCTGAATCACAATTGAAGTGCGATATGTTTGACTCTGCAACATTTCAGTGGAAATGTGGGTTTCAAGTCCTGTCCGTAAAGTATATTAACTGTAACTTTATTTTTAAAGCAAAGTTGAGTGGTTTAATTGACAAATGTTCAGGCAAACTGAAAAGTAAATTGGATTGATTTGGTTAATTTATTCGCACAGACAGTGTTCAAGACGTTGCTCTCTGCAGCTGTTATTATTAAGTTGAAATTTGTTCCAAGAATGAGCAAAGAGTGAAATGCCTGACCTCATTGTCTCAGTATAGTTAGTTAGATTAATCTTAACGGCGCATGCTCAGTGGTTCGTCGCTCATAGCTCACTATGGCCTGACATGTTGTGTCCTTTTCTTTAGAGGTCTTGTTTTATGTTTCCTCAGGAGTCACAGTGTCTAGGAGCAATATTCGAGACAGACTTCCCTCTATAGGTACACTGAACCCGTCCAAACCCAATCAGTTAGTGACTAACAGTGGGTTTAACTATCCAACACACTGATTCTGTTCATGGAGGTGTTTGGCTGCAATAGAAGGGCTGTAACTATAATCACATCAGAAATAACGATGTTTCTCATTGGAGTTTTTCAAATTATGGTCTGTTGTAAATCTTCCTTTTTGAGGTTACTGTTTCTTTATGTGTGTAATCCCATTTTTATCCCCAGGTGTTCCTGTTTCTCGGAACAATTTACGAGACCGGCTCCCATCTTATGGTATTTGCTAACGCGCCTCTGACTAATCAAGAGGGAGTTTGATGAGGACTGTAGATTTCGCGAGGTGTTTTGTGCAAACGCAAGCACTTTTAGATCAAAAATCCCTTTGTGTTGTGGAAAATCAATTATACGTCATTAATTATCTTAATTGCCTTGTTTTTGCGTCCCATGCAAGAGTAAAGGCACGTTCACACTAAGGATGATAACGATAAAGATATAGTTCTACAACAATAACATCACAGAGAAACAATATCATTGGAATCACTTTCAGATTGTTGTTTTTTCCAGCTGATGAACAATAAAAGCTTTCACAGCCAATCAGAATTTAAAGAGCTCAAGCATTTAAAGCGACAGATGACAATACCACTAATATAGTTATCTTTATAGTTATAGTTATTGTTCTTGTGAACGGACCTTAAATCTTTGCCGAGAATGAATGTGTGCATACTTATTGGTTGGTATCCAGTCTGCCTCTATATGTCATGTTGAGAAACAAAATCAAACTGATTTTAGACCTCATGACCCCAAATCTGCTTAAAGACCCCATGAAATAAGAATGTTGTGGTTTTTAGTCATTATCTGTATTTTTATAAGATAGTCTACATCCTTGATTATGCCAAAAAACACAGATTTAAAATGTAAATTAAATGAGAACGTCATGAATAATAACATTATGAATATTACCTGTAAATTATTGTTCTCCAGTGTGTACTTTATTTCCATTCTCAACCATCTAGAATTTATTGAATTTGAACCATCAGTCCAATTGTTATTCTGTAAGCTAAAGGCTATTGGATATTTGGAAAAAAAGCAGACGAGGCCTTTGATATCCTTCTCCAACTTCATGTTTCTTTAATATGGGGTCTTTAATGTCCCCTGTGAGGTGACAGAGGTGGAGGTATACATAATGAAATGGCTCTGAAATATCAGCTTTCCTCTTACAGGCGACAATCAATAAACTGGCGGTTTAAATCTGTGGATCTTTCTGGAGAATAGGATGTCAAGGACGGAGATCTGCTTCTTTTGCTGACCAATCAGTATGACCACAGAGGGTTTAGGCAAATAACCAGATTTGAATGCAGGGGTGACCAGCATTTTCTGCCAATCAGATGCTGAGCTGGGATGCTGTATGGAAATGCATCAGTGATGATCTTGGAATGTGTAGCGGGTTCTCTTTGAAATGCTGTGAACAGGTTTCTCTCGCGTTATAAGCATGACTTAAGTCGTAAGTAAGATCGTACCATACAGAATTATCACCCTTTTTCCTACCTTGTCATCAAATATAATATAATTATACGAAAATCTTTGCCCATTATATTTCATTCTTTTACTCAGACTAAGAAATTAGTGAAATGAAGGCTAGTAATGCGAGGGACATCTGTGTTTGAGTTCAAGATTAATGTGTGAATTAAAGGAATAATTCACCCAACAATGATAATCATTTACTTCGCCATCATGTCAATTCAAACGCATTATGACTGTCTTTCTTGGAGATGTTTAGGAGAATGTTTACACTGCTCTTTTACATTCTATGAAAGCAGACGGTGGTCAGGACAAAAAAAATCATCATAGTGGACTACATTTAATTTGTCATCCACTGGCAGTCTTGACTTCTTAGCCAATGGCATTTGACGTCTTTGAAGTGAAAACTTGCCACAACAAACTCACACAGGTTTAGAACGACATGAGGGCGAGTAAATGATGACAGAATTAAACATTTTTGGGTGAATTATCCCTTTAAAGTTGGTGAATCTTGCACTACTGACCCAATCAGTACTCACCATGAAGCAACATGGATATACATGTTCCTTTTTACACATAAAATAGTTTTATACAACAAATGTGCTGAAAATATCTATTCTACAGCGTGTATCCGGATTTGCATTATTGTTTTGTCATAGAGCTGAATTGTTTGGCCTTGCTGATGACGTTGAAATGGCCAAATCCAAGAAGCATCAGATGTCATGACATCCAAATAGACATAAACTTTGCATTTTCTCATATTTTAGGGCTGAAATGGATATGCTGCGATATTGTCCTGCAATTAAATAAACATTGGGCATGTTGGCAGGTGCTTTATGGCTGAATATGTGCCCAGACGTGATCTCTCAAGTGTTCTCTGTCTTCTTTTCTGTGTCATACGGTTTTAATTCTTTGGTTTTCTTGCTTCTCTGCTTGTTTCGTTTGTCTCACAGGTATTTCCCGCCCCCGATCGGACAGTGCTCCGCCCACACCTGTCAATAGGCTCAGTATGCCGCCGGCCCAAATAACAACCAACACCACACCCCCCCACAACCGCAGGCACCGCCCCACCGCTGTTGCGAAGACAACCAGCAAAGCCTCAACGGTATGAGCATCTAATCAGTTGTAGTGATATAGCGCATCATGCAATACGCGTCGTGCCTGTAACCCCTTCAGCCGTGACTTATTCACGATACAGCACTAGCCTCGAGTACCTTATTGCTTTTATAAAACGGTTACCACACTATACAAATATTAAAGCTAAAAAATATGTATCTATGCAACTTTCATGAATTAAAATCACTAAAAGCCTTCCTTCCGCTGGAAAAAAATAGTCCCTGACCGTGAACAGCAACAGAAGTTACACACATTATTTCACCGTTAGATGGCGGCAAAGACTGTCTTTATGAGTGAGTCAGTCGGTAGGGAAGACTTTTATACTGAAAGGACAAACTTGTGAACACGGAGAAGCAAGACATGACTGAAAAATGTCTAGTGTGTCACGGGAAAATCGCACCGGACATTCAAACAGATATTTTATTATGAATATAGCACTGACCTGAAGGAAAATGCTATATCTACTGTGAATGTAGATACACTCGCTTACTCGATCTCTCACAATTCTTTACTCTATAAGCTTCAGTGAACAATATCATTGAGAACAAACATATGTTTACGATTCGGACGGGACTAGTTTAACATGGAGAGGAGGGGTAAAGTAATAATTACCAGAGCTTCTCTGTGACTTTAGTCCCGTCTGAATGTGCATCTCAGTGATCATCACGGACAATGTCAGTAAAGATTATGGCGACATTTACCTTCAGTAAAAAGGTCCGGAGAAATAACCTCAGGTAATACTAATCCCGTGCGAATAGACCCGCTGTAAATACGTAAATATTTCGTCATTTCCTGTTTAAAAGTAGTTTCCCGCGGTTTTCCAAGTATGGAGACGCTTGATAAAGCATCAGTTGCGTTCTAGTCGCTGGAACGAGTCTGTGGCAAAACTCAAGTGTTTCACACACACCATTCAGATCAGAAGAAGATCGACAGCACTTGTTAGAGGAACGAAACATCTTTTAGCGTTAGATAAGTGCCTATTACCAACACAATCCAATCTGAAGTTAATTAATACATCGTTCGACCGGACATAACTGTTTTATATATATAAATATAGGTTATATGTGCTTGTGCACGTGATATCAGGAAGCAGCGTAACACACACATAACGACAGGAGTGATGGCGGAGTGTAAATCGAGTTACTCTCCCACTTCTGCTAGATTTACTGAGATCTCTTATCCCGTGCGAATTGCCCATTAATATTACAGACGTCCTGTGGTAAAATTGCACTCCATCTACCCTGGTAAAGTTAATCCCGTCCGAATAGGGCTTAAGTTAACTAATTTTTTTGATTTGGCATATGATCAATTTGGAATTTGTATTGCACTGTGTTTTTTATTATTATATTGTATTGTCTGGTTAGGTTGTGATTAATGGTGCTATATAAATAAAATTGACATTGACATTAGTTTACTCTCCACTCCACAGACTGGCCAGACCAAAGCGTCGCACCAGCCGTCTTCCACATCCCCTCTCTCCAGCCCAAACCAGACGAGCTCCGAGCCCCGGCCGCTCCCGGCGCCGACCCGGCCCAAGGTCAACAGCGTGCTGAACCTGTTTGGCCAGTGGCTGTTTGACGCTGCGCTGGTTCACTGTAAACTCCACTCCGGCCTGAGCAGAGACAGCAGCATGACCGGTATGACTGTAATACCCCTCATAATCAATCCTGCGGTCACCCGTTTTCCTTTGTTTTCATTTCTCTACTTATTTTACCTGTTGAGGGTGTCTTTATTTCTTTTTCTTTTTACAAAATATTCCTACCTGCAAGATTGTACCACATTCAGGGTTGGTGTTACACTAGCGTAGATTCTGTGAATATTGAGATGTTCTGGATTTTATGATTGTTTGTAAGTGAACATCTTATAAAAAATTTAAAAGATGTCATTCGCCAGCCATACTCGCATAGAGACCTAAAATTGTATTTAAAATACAATTAAATTACAGCAAATTGTATTTCTGTAGCTCAAGCTCAAACAGTATATCATGACACTAGCAAAAACTAGTCAAGGTCACAGGTTCGATTCCTAGGAATGCATGAACTGATAAAAATGTGTTCCTTGATGCTGTGTAAGGGTGTGTTCACACTTGCTTCAATTAAAATGAATTCTGGTGCGTTTGCTCTGTTAGTGCGGCTCATTTAAATATAAGTGCCATCCGAACTGAAACAAGCCGTCCGCTTCCAAACGAACCCTGGTGCGGTTCGACTGAAATATGAGCAGAACATGGACCAAAGACAGGTGATGTAGTGTCGCCCATTACAGTTCAGTACAGGCATCAGAACCACGTGTTCTTGCAGCAGATCTTACACACAGCATTGTTTTGGATGTTCGATAAGTTGTGTCCAAAAAAAATATACGTCATAAAAGCCATTTTTGTATCTTTAGGTTCGGTGTTAAAAATGACTGAACGCTAAGCCCAACCAGGACTAAATATATCATCTAAATGTTAAAAAGAACCGAACTACAAGTGTGAACACGCCCTGAGTCAGTTTGGAATAAAGCGTCTTCCAAATGCACACATGGAAATGGAAAAACATGCATTGATAAATTTATCGATTGATTTTGAAACTGATGCAAACGCTTCTGTTAATTGGACAAATGACAAATATTATCCGACTCCATTGAAATTGGTTTATTGCTATGTTTACATGCATGTTAAGTTAACGTAGATTTATGATTCAGCTATTGCACTCATGTCAACTGAAAAGTTCTATTGTATGAATAAATTACTACCAAATAGGCATTTAATCTGATGAGAATGTGGGATTTAATCCAGTGTTTTATGTAGTGAATTAATTGAAATCATTGATAGCGTTGCGTACATCTTTTTCTTTTCTTGCATTTGTTTTTATTCAGTTTTAATTTGTGCATGATTGGTAATTTTCTAATGGTCTCCCTGTGTCTGTAAAACCACAAAAACAGAACAATAGTTTACTGAACTCTACTATTACTGCTGTTCTTTGATTTGTTTCC
>NC_139973.1:1775000-1802500 GCF_963993115.1 Abramis brama | reverse complement strand
TAAGGGGGTTTATTATCTAGTAATCATGGGATCTCTGTAACTTAATTTTCTGAGAAAAAAATCTGTGGTTTTCTAATTACATTTGCAGATTCTGTTGGAAGGGAAATTCAGCAATGATGAAAACTCACTCCATGAGAAGGCGGTCACCTTCCTCTCCCTGAAGCTGCGATTGGTCAATATTTTGATCGGCGCCTTGCAAACAGAGACGGACTCGATCAATACACAGATGATACTGGGTACGCCTGTTCAATATGTCCATTTACTGTTTTGTCAAGTGAAATGTTATAAAACAAACTATATATACATGTATACTATTTTATATTATTATATTAAAATAACTATATTATTATTATTAAATTATGTTATAAAAGCAATAAGCAATAAAAGCAATAAGGAAGTATGTAGTGATTACAGAAGAAAAAAAATAGTGTAAGTCCTGTAAGTGTAAACCGTAACAGTTTAATTTCCAAAATTATAGTATTTTTTTTATTTATATTATGTACTATCTCAGGATAAAGTGAACAGCAAATGTGCAATATTCCTATATGGAGGTAATTGTTGTTATGGTGTGTGTTTGTTGTAGGTTTATACTGTTCCTTTTTTTTTTACTGTACTTTCTCAATGTCTATTTATTGTGTGTAGTTTTGTTAGTTCTTCTTTTATGTTGACTTTTTAATGTTGACTCAATGAGCTTTGCTACAAAAATTCCTTTGTACTTCTACTAGTACAGGTACAAATGGTGAATAAAACTTCAATCAATTCATTCAATCAATCAATCAAATCAAATTGAAAAATCGAAATTTCACAAACTGGCAGTGGAAAGTCTGTTCTCTTCCCTTAAAATGCAATTGATCTCGATTATCTAAAAAAAAGTGACGGTTAAAGGAATATGTTCTATGTTCTAAAGTTTCCAGTCAGAAGAATTACACCGTGTCCTAACCAGACGCGATGCGATAAGATTCCAGCGACAAATCATTTGTCTGTCCACACTAGACAAGACTGCGAGATGCGTTAAAATCAATCAAAACCCACAGCCAATCAGAACAGCGTGTGGGCGGAGTCAGCCAATCAGAACAGCGTGTGGGCGGAGTCTCGCGGCACCAGAGAGTAATCTTGACATAATCAAATTCACAAATATTACACCATTTAAACATTATTCAAACACATAGGCTACTGAGTTACTAAAACAATCTTTGTCAAATAATACACTTGTTTGTTCACAGTTTGAACGTTCTTGTTTCCATTTGTTTAATTTCAAGATCTGAGGTGAATTATCTATTGTTGGTTTTACAGCTTCAAAGCTGGAGCACTAAACGATATTCAAAGTCACATGACACGCTTTAAACATTAAATAAAGCACATAAACAGCACCTGAGATTATCATCGCCACACTTTGTGTTTGTTGTTCCAGTGCGACGTCGCAGAAAAATAGAAACCGTTTCTGAAATAGAAACGTCGCGTGTCGCCGTCGCGGCTGGTTAGTAGAGGTGGGCGATACTCCAAATTTTGGTATCGATCCGATACCAAGTAAATACAGGGCCAGTATCGCCGATATCGATACCGATACCAATACTTTTTCATTTTAAAAGCATGCACTTGAACTTGTATGCACTTTCCTGTGCTAGAGCAGTGTGTCATGATTTATGAGGTGAATGCATCATTAATATGCTAAATCTGAAAACGTTTTCATGACTACTAAATATTTTGTGATTTGTGCTCTCAACTCGCCTGTAATTATTAGTCAGTGACTTTTACAAAACTACCCTAATTATAGTAAAAATACTATTGTACACTAGCCTACTGTTCAAAAGTTTGGGGTCTGTAAGATTTTTAATTCTCTTCTGCATTTATTTGATCAAAAATACAGTAAAAAGTGTAATATTACAATTTAACATAGGCTATCTGTTTTCTATGTCATACTAAACTGTAATTTATTCAATTGATCAAAGCGTAATTTTCGGCATCATTACTCCAGTTATGATGATAATTAATTTTAATATGCTGATTTACAGCTCAGAAAACATTTCTTATTATCAGTGTTGAAAACAGTTTCATATTTTTTTGTGGAAACCATGATGCAGAATTATTTGATGAACCAAGTTGAAAGAACAGCATTTATATGAAGTAGATTTTTTTAACAGTGAAAAACCCTTGACTGTCACTTTTGATCAATTTAATGCATCGATCCTTGTTGAATAAAAATATTAATTTCATTAAAAAAATCTTACTGTCCTCAACATTTTGAACCGTTATATACACTTTTGCTTTGTTTATTGCAAAATAACTCCCGATTGTTTCTCTGTCATCTAAGCAAGGCTTCGTTTCCCAAACGTGCCTGTGAGCTCAGTGAAGCACCAGCATCGAACGCTCTCTGTGATTGATTGGTTTCGTCTTGTATCCAGATGACTAGGAGAAAAAGTTCTATCCTACACAATTATCCGCTAACATTCGCTTATTTTTCCACTTAGAAGCTTATTTTACGCACTGAATTGCGTGCTAAATTAATAAAAATTACTGGTAAAAAAAAACACACATTTGGATCGATATTTTTATGTGAGGATCGATCCTTTTCGATACCACGTCAGTATCGAAGTATCGATATTTTAGGATCGATCCGCCCACCTCTACTGGTTAGGACAAACACTCGGATTAACATGGAAAATAACCTTTTATCGCGTGTAGTGAGGACACAGTGTTATTTTTTGCTTTTATCCCTGTGAGTGTCAATGATAAACTTCATATGTGTGTCTTTTTACAGCGGCGATGCTGAACATCGTCCAGGATTCGGCTCTGTTGGAGTCTGTCGGTGCCCAAGCTGAAGTGGTACGAGTTATGCTTTCTGCTTGTTATTTATAGAGCTTGAACTGGATTTGAAGTGTCTGCAAGATGATATGTGATAAAGAACATGTACAATTCCCCAGTTATAAATGGCATTGATGAAGTGCTGGTGTGAATGTGTTTTTGTAGGGCAGTGTGGATGGAAGCCATTCTCTGGCGAAGAGCCACAGTCGCAATAACAGTGGCATCAGCAACGCTAGCGCTGGCAGCTCCGAAGCCACGACTCCTGACAGCGATCGACCCGCTCAAGCCCTGCTGAGGGACTACGGTGAGAGACACACTAATGCAGAACAACCACTGCATCTCAGGCATTAGAGCTTCAACTGTTTGACTTTGACCAATTTCTTTCGTTCTTCTTATGCATTTAGCAAGTTTAGATGACAGGTTTCACTTCAAATCAAAAATCATAATTGTCGATTATTCCCTTGAAATTACGATTATCACATTTTACATTGAATGATGTTTTTAATAGCTTTATACCATAGTTTAAAGCGACTGCATGCCATATTGTATATCAAAATAAACAAGCTGAAAACACTCTTCCTGAAAAACCTTTATTGCTTTTCTATAGCAATAAGCCTCAATGTCAAAAAATTCATTTTTTATTTGTATTTAAAGAAACCAAACCAAAGTAAAATTATGCATGGTATTATAATGTTATACTAAAACTAAAACAATGGGGAAAAAACCTTAAGAAAAAAAACATCTCAAGCACAGAATAATGTAAGTTTTTGTAATTGCGCCTTTGAACGATTACATAATTGTGGCATTGTAATCGCGATTACAAATTCGGTTAATCGTGCAGCCCTAGGTTTCACACATTGAGTTATTCCAGTAATGCCAGGATTAATCAGTAGAAATCCCAGAATGACTCGCATATCCTATCAATAATCCCGTTTATTATATCCGCACTCACATTTACCACAGCAACCAGAGTGTAGGTTAGTTTATTTTATTTGTGCCATCACATAACATGATTTTTCTTTAGATTTTCTGTGGATTTTGGGGAACATTCAAGCCTAACCGCCAGTTTAACACACTACTAACTAACTCAACCAGGCCCCGCCTCTTTATTCTGCGTATTAATTATTATAATGAGGAATATCGTGATGTGTTCATTCCCGCAAGAAACTCAAGACTACAATGGAGGCGTTTCAGGAGTTCAGAAACAGTAGCTGCGTTTCCATTACCTTTCAAATTGCGCAAACCGAAATTGCGAATTGAAAATACGCCCAATGGAAACACGTCAATTTCGCAAAAACTCCCATTTATCGCAAAAAAGTGTTTACGCTCGCATGAGGGGGTTTTTCAGGCAATTCGGAAAATAAATATTTTGCAAAACTGCAATGGAAACAGTTTTTGCGCATTTACAGGTCAGCTGACGTAGATGACGCGGTGTGTTTGGACAGAATACGAGACAGAGTTCTTTATTAAATTCATATAAGACAAAATAATTACAGGAATACTGGATTCTAAACCTCAAAGAAATGCCACAATCAAGACCTCGCAGCAGAGATGAGGGAGAAACACCCAGAAACTCCTCATATGAGCCGCTCCCAGTATAATAAGGGTCGTTCCTCACCATTAATGCTTGTAAAACACTCATACATCTCCTTCGATTAATAATAATGGCTATTGCAGTGGCTGGGATATAGTACATAAACCTACCAACGTCCGTTGCCATGGTTTCTGGAATGATTTTACTGATCGCGAGAAGAAAAATGAAGTTTTAGTGGCATAACATCGGTTAATGGAAACGCCGTCATTTCGCAATAGTTTTTTGTCGACATTTAGAAAAAAATCGCAAAAGTTTTGCGCAAATCTGTAATGGAAACTGACACTGATCTGAGTGACACTCCCTCAGAGGGACTTTGTGCTCAAACAGCAACATTACACACTAAAGAAAGATAAACATGGAAATAAGCAGAATTGGTCCTCTTCAAAGCAAGTAATGCATCTCTGCATGTTTGTAGAAGTTGCATGGTGTCCGTCAAACACGTTGATGGTGCATTTTAAAACGCAACAGATATTTCTTTAAACCCAAAGCTGTTGATCTGTCGAACATCTGTAACCAGTTTTGTTTTGTATAATGAATGCTTTTTATTATTTTCAAAGCATGACGTCAAATGACGCCTAACGCGGCTTATGAGTTGGCTGGACTAGATGATCATCATTGTCTGTAACTTGTTCTTGTGCTCGTCTGTGTTCATGTGTATGGTTCATCATTGCCGTCACATGTCTCAGTGCCTGGCTTGCGTTTTGTGCACGTGTGTGTTACTAACCCGCTGTCTGTGGCGTGCTGTGTGTTATATCCCAGCTCTCCACACAGACACGGCGGCCGGGCTGCTGATCCGAAGCATCCACTTGCTCACGCAGAGACTCAACTCCCAGTGGAGACTCGACATGAGCATCTCACTGGCCGCCCTCGAGCTGCTGGCCGGCCTCGCCAAGGTACGCTCACAGATTCAGCTCTACAATTATATCTGTCACTTATTTTGTAAAATTAACATAGGATTATTGCTTGTAAAGGTTATTGATTGTAAAGTAGGAGATTGATTTTTGGGCTGAATAGGATTGCATATAATTTCATTGAACTCCTTTGTATAATGACAAATAAAGATTCTGATACAGTAAATGGTTATACCAGTGGGTCTTTTTATATATATATACACTACCAGACAGTTTGGAATAATTATGATTTTTAATGTTATCTTATCCTCACCAAGGCTGCATTTATTTGATCAAAAATACAGTAAAAATTGTGAAATATTATTAGAATTTAAATCAGCTGTTTTCTATGTGAATATATAATAAAGTGTAATTTATTCCTGTGATCAAAGCTGAATTTTCAGCATCATTACTCCAGTCTTCAGTGTCACATGATCCTTCAGAAATCATTCTAATATGATGATTTGATGCTCAAGAAACATTTCTGAGCTACTTCATATTTTTGTGGAAACTGTGATACACTATCATTCAAAAGTTTAAAAAATGATCTAAATTAATACTTTTATTCGGCAAGGATGTATTAAATTGGTTAAAAGTGACATTTATAATGTTATAAAACATTTCTACTTCAGATAAATGCTGTTCTTTAGAACTTTCTATTCAAAGATTCTTGAAAAACTAAATGTATCCCTGTTTTCAACACTGATAATAATCATAAATGTTTCTCGAGCATCAAATCATCATATTAGAGTGATTTCTGAAGGATCATGTGACACTGAAGACTGGAGTAATGATGCTGAAAATTCAGCTTTGATCACAGGAATTATTGCAATATTTATTCACAATATTACTGTTTTTAGTGCATTTGTAATCAAATAAATGCAGTCTTGGTGAGCAGAAGAGTAATTATTTCAAACTTTTAAACCGTTCGTGTACAGTATGAGTGAAATGCGTGTTTGTTGTGCACTCAGGTGAAGGTGAATGTGGACTCGTCTGATCGTAAGCGTGCGGTCAGCTCAGTGTGCAGTTACATCGTGTATCAGTGCAGTCGCCCGGCTCCGCTGCACTCCAGAGACCTGCACTCCATGATCGTCGCCGCCTTCCACTGCCTGTGTGTGTGGCTCACCGAACACCCCGAGATGCTCAACGAGAAGGTACGGCCAGTCAAACCTCAGCTTCAACTGGTTAGAGTCGTAAATGCTGAAACTGAAGCAGTCAAACAAGCCACTTCTCCATCTTAAACTTCCTGTTTGTGTCCTCACTCATCTAGTTCAATGACAAATATCAATGACAATCAAGAAACAATGTGATGTTTTTATACCTTTTTTTGATTTGGCTTTTAAGCTTCCTAAAGAGAGCGGCAGACGTTTCACTTCCACTTTTCGACGCCTCTTATTGAAACCTCTTTAAAAAGGTGATAGATTTGATACGGTTGATTCAGTTCCACGAATCACTTCAGCGCTTCAATGATTCAATTACATCATCTTCTAAAAAGAGGAGTTTTACAGATTTAAAATTTTGACATTAACATATATACTATACGTTACATTATTTATATATATATATATATATATATATATATAGGTAAATATTGCTTTTTATTATGCTATATACAGAAGTGTTTAAAAGTTTGGGGTCAGTAAGATTTTTTTTATTTATTAACTTTTCTATGTGAATATATTTCTGATTATCATCAATGTTGAAAACAGCTTCATAGTTCTTCAGGATTCTTTGATGAATAGAAAGTTCTGAAGAACAGCATTTATTTGAAATAGAATCTTTTGTGACATTATAAATGTCTTTACTGTCACTTTTGATTCATTTTAAAGGGTCCTTGCTGAATAAAAGTATTAATTTCTTTAAAAAATTCTTACTGACACCAAACTTTTGAATGGTATCATACTTTTATATTGGTGCATATAAATAATAAATAATATAAAAAAATACTGAAAAGCACGGAAAACAGCAGTATCAGCAACAACGATTCCTTTTATAGAAAAAAATAATAATTTTAATACATTGTAGAGAAAATGCATAAATATCAAGATGTTAATTGAATTTCATCTAGAGATTTTTTTGTCCACGTGTGTTTTTTAGCTGTAAGATTGAATATGTTTGTGTTGTTTGTGTACTCTTGTGTTGTGGTGAGGATTGTCTGATCGAGGTGTTGGAAATTGTCGAGCTTGGCATCTCGGGCAGCAAGTCCAAAACCGGCGAACAAGAAGTGAAGTACAAAGGAGACAAAGAGCACAACCCTGCGTCTATGAGGGTCAAAGACGCCGCGGAGGCCACGCTATCATGGTGAGTGTCTTTCACACACACACATGGATTTCTCTCCTACGATATGTACGCCTGTCTTGGGCTACGTCTACATCAATCCGGATACATTGGAAACCGCGTTTTTGTTTAAAAATGCTCTCCGTCCACTAGCGTTTTCAGGCGTTTCACGACGTTTCAGTGTGGATGAGAAACTTTTGGAAAACGCCTGAAAACAAAACTAAATTCACCTTTACAGCGCATGCATAAACTCTCACAGAAGCTCACTGAGATGATGCAGGCGGAAAAATAAATAATAAAATTATTGCGCAATTCTTCTGGCAGGATCATTTTATTTAGCACATATCTCAGCATTCACTGATCGTCCAGATCGCTCTCACTCACCATTATATGTCTGGTCTGAAACGCGACTGCTCTCATGTTTAGCAAATGCGAGTAAATTCTGTCATCTTTGCCGGACTGTGATATGAAGAGTGTGTGAAGAACATATCTTTAGCAACAGTGTGAAAGTGAAAGCACATAACAGGCACATAAACATGAATATCTATTGGTACAATATGCATCACATGACTAAACTTAGGTCATCGTTTTTAAATACCTCAGTTTTGACAGTCGACACTACAACACGAAACCGGCGCTTTCAAATTCATCCACTTTGGAGAGAGTTTTCAAAAATATGCGTTTTCAAACGAAACCGTATTAGTGTGGACAAGGCCTTGATTTGTGTTGCTGTGTGCTCCAGTATAATGCAGGTGTTGGGAGCGTTCCCGTCTCCCAGCGGCCCCGCCTCTCCCTGCAGTCTCCTGAACGAGGACACGCTGATCAAATATTCCCGACTCACCTCCACGTCTCGCAGTAACTTCAGATACTTCGTCCTGGATAACTCTGTGATTCTCGCCATGCTGGAGCAGCCTCTGGGAAACGAACAGAGTGAGGAAAACACCCTTCATATTCCATTCCTCCAGTACAGTACAGCTCTGGTTTCAGTTCAGTTCAATTCACGTTTATTTGTATAGCACTTTTCACAATACATATCATTTCAATGCAGCTTTATAGAAAGAGCATGAGTCCATTTGTGACCCTGGACCACAAAACCAGTCACATGGGTCAATTTTTTTAAATTGAGAATTGTACATCATATGAAAGCTGAATAAATAAGCTTTCCATTGATGTGTGGTTTGTTAGGAAAGGAGAATATTTGGCCGAGATACAACTATTGTAAATCTGGAATCTGAGGGTGCAAAAAAATCGAAACATTGAGAAAATCTCCTTTAAAGTTGTGCATTTATGTTGGCGATTGTGCTGCATTCACTCACAAAAATACATATTTTATATATTTACAGTAGGAAATTTACAAAATATCTTCATGGAACATGATCTTTACTTAATATCCTAATGATTTTTGGCATAAAAGGAAAATCTATAATTTTGACCCATACAATGTATTGTTGGCTATTGCCACAAATATACCCGTGCGACTCGAGACTGGTTTTGTGATCCAGGGTCACATATTACAATTTAGAGTGATCTGTTATCAGAGGTTTAAGGTCTAAGTTATATATTTCAGAAATGTACATATACAAAATCACAGTTAGCTAAAGCTGAATGTAATAATGTAATGCAGAAACGATGAGCTCACTGAAGTAATGAATACTTGTTTGTTAACAAATGATTATGACATTTAGAAAATGTAGCATTGGTGCATGTTGATTCAGAGAACTTATTTCCTGTTAATGTGTGTGTGCACGCGTCAGCAGACCCCTGCCCATCAGTCACCATGTTAATCAGAGGCATGTCTGGTCGACACGCATGGACAATGCAGCTCTTCCATCAGCCTCGAGGCGCAAGAGCCAATCAGAAGGTACGACGCAACATCAACCATCACCAATCAGGGCAGAGATGTGCTTTAAGTAGCCAATCGGAAGCAAACAACTTTCACAAGTTTTCTCTATAGGGAAATAATTGATTTGTAACGATAACTTATAAACTTTTAAAGACAGCCCTACTGTGAGTTCTGAGGTTGAAGCCATCAGCCATAATTTTTTTCAACTTATTTTTAAACTGATTGTGTTTAACAGGTGATTTTGTAGTGAAAAACTACATTACCCATGATGCTATAAAGAAAATTCCACCAATCAGAGAGTTGCGGCAAGCAAAATGCACCAAAAAAGCTCTTTAGCTCCGCCCATTCCTATGAAGCACTGTGATGTAATCGAGTCGGACTCCCAATGCTCTCAAAATACCTAAATGTGTATATATATATTTAGGTATTTTGAGAGCATTGGGAGTCCGACTCGATTTTATATATATGTATGTATGTGTGTGTGTATATATATATATATATATATATATATATATATATATATATATAAAATCGAGTCGGACTCATATATATATATATATATATATATATATATATATATATATATATATATAATATATTTATTATTATTATTATTATTATTATTATATATATATATATATATATATATATATTTTTTTTTTTTTTTTCACAATAAACCTAAAATATTGTTTGTGTAGATTTAATCAACAACTAAATGAGTAGTTTTGTATTTCTACATTGTTTTTAATTCAATTATGTTGTTCGCAATGCATCATGGGATTGTAGTTTTTTCCCACATAAAAGCCATTAATTCCAGAATTCTTGTTCCTTTGTCTTTTTGTCTGATTTTCAAATACTTTTTTTGCTTCAAATAAGTTCCTAATGTTGCAGTTCACTGCGTAGCTGGTTGGCTTGCTTCATTATAACACTTTAACAAAGAGTTTTTCTATTTATTAAATAAATAAATAAATTAAGTAGACAGGCACTAATGCTCTCTATTACAATGTCCTTTGAGAGAATGTGGCTTCTCAGATTCTGTATTTGGGAATAATAATGCGCAGTCTTATGCTAATGCTGTCTCGTTATGTCCATCTCTCCTACAGCAAGTGTTTGTTCCTGAAAGCCGACCCACGCCCAAGAACGATGTAGGGATTCGGTTTAACGTCAAGCACAGACCGTTCCCAGAAGAAGTGGATAAGATTCCGTTCGTGAAAGCCGACCTGAGCATCCCGGATCTCCATGACATTGTGGATAAGGAGGTATAAAAGCCTCAGAACATACTGTTATCTTTAGCATTACGCACTAGCTAGGCATGCGACGATATCAAACTTGCACATCAGGATAGTTGCTGAAGCTATAGTCATGGAGAAAAAAAAGTTATTAAACGTTTTATTAAGAGGGCAATACTTTTGCCCTCTTAATAAAAAGTTCAATATCTTTTTTCCCTATAATTTTTTATGTATTGCTTGAATGTATTTAAATGGTCAAAGTAAATGTCTCAAACACATTAAAGTGCACAACTATAAAGAACAACCAGAACATTTTCAATATCTAGGTATCTTTTCTGGCATGTTTTATTCCAGATTCAAATTTAAAAATGTATAAGTTAAAAAAAGTTTGAAAATAAATAGCCTTTGATGTATTTAAAGGTACACTATGTTATTTTTAGCCATCTAACGTTTAAAAAAACAAAACTGCATGCATTTTGCGGAAGAACATTATTTTGGTTGTTTTGGCTCTGCGTGACTGCGGATGAATATGATTCTCCTATGAGGGGCCGTACAAGCCAAAATCCATTCTTCTACTCTCACACACATACATTCTCCTTTCACATACATACATTTCTACTCTCTCACACACACATACATTTCTACTCTCTCACACACACATACATTTCTGCTCTCACACACACATACAGGGGCGGGGGGCGTGCACCTGAGACCTGCTGTCAGACTCTCTCAAATGGAGAGTGACTCACAGGGTCGCAAGACGACGTAAAGTACATGCATTTGATGAGTTTTATCAAGTTGATGTCAATAGCGCGCGCTCTCTGTAGGCATTTGTGCCGCTATGTGAAAAAATCCAGCAAAATGCACCGACGCGTTTGTCGACCCCAGAGGATTAACTTTAGCCTAACCATAAATTGTGATTTATATATATGATCACTCACATCAAGACGCCGCTGCGGTGGTGGAGTCCATGCAGGAGGAGCAGCGTTTGGCACTGCATCGCTTTTCAGCGCGAGCTGTGTGGAGAAGGCCATGTCCACCTCTATTGCGTTTCAAAAGCAATTCCGCGTAAAATGCAGGTTTCACATTCACGGTCTTCCAGGCCAAGTACATGCAACCACTGGCGCCTAATTTCCAAGTCTGCTGGAAAGCTATGCAGTCCAGCAGTGCTGTTGCAACCAGCAACACTACACCTACGTACCCTCCTGACCACTGTACTAAATACAGATAAATCTATGATAGCTCATCCAAGGGCGTGGTAGCTCGTACCAAGGGAGGGCGTGGTGAGCTGGAACCTGCTTACGTCACACAGTACCGCAACATCCAATAGGAAAATTCAACTGCAGTAGCCACCGTTCAACCTGAAGAGGGCAGCACTCAGACGTTTTTACACCATATATTGTAGAATTAAAACACTTTATACCTAAATGTCAAAAAAGTTACTCGAATCAATGAACAGCACTAATAAGTCCCCATTCTTACAGATCATTAAATAAAAAAAGTTGGTTTAGGGTTTAGTTACCCTTTAAGTATGCGGTGCTGTGATAAACACAATAGCGAATACAAATATCTGAATGGCTGTTTCAAACATTTAAATATTGTTTGGCTTCCTTTCTTCTTCATGACAAGCGGGTTTGGCTGCGTGGATGTGTTTATCAGAAATAGTAGTACAATCGGAGTACATGCTATATTGTTCATCTGTGTGTGTGTGTGTGTGTGTGTGTGTGTGTCAGTTGGAGCAGCAGCACGATAAGCTGCGGGCCGTGATGGGGAAGCAGATCGATTACGAGACCAAACTGGAGCACAACACAGAGGATTTATGGAGGAATAAATCCTTCCCAGACCCACTGACAGACTGCAAACCACCAGCTCCTGCTCAAGAGTTCCAGACCGCCCGCCTCTTCCTCTCGCACTTCGGCTTCCTGTCACTGGAGGCGCTCAAGGTATGAGAACGCAAGTTAGTGTAGTTAACCAAAATGTTCAAACAAACTCTTTTTTTTAATTTTTTTTTATCACTTGACTACATAAAAATAAACGAGACGTTTCAGTGTTCATCCAAACACCATCTTCAGTTGTAAAAATACACATATGTAATAAAATATACACATAATTCACATGATCCCCACACACACACACATAGAAGTCACATGACTACAAAGTTGTTTACATAGTGTGATTGCCAGAGCTGATGGTATCCCCGTCACTTGCCTTGGGTATATTAATCAAAATGTTAATAAACATTATAATGGTTTCTCAATGATACTCAAATAACACTTATTTTGCACAGAAATATGTTCATTTAATTCTTAAAATATATTGTAAAAAATATTTCAGCAATATCACAATATCAGACAGCATTTGTGAGTTAACATATTTTATTTCATTAAAATATATATTTATAAATAAAATAAAAAGCTATGCTTAAGTTATTTGACACATAAACAACTGTTTAATCTTCAATTAGCAATTAGCTAGACTGCTCTAATTTATGACACAAAAAAAAATAATTGACCTAAATGTGTGTGTGTGTGTGTGTGTGTGTGTCTCTCAGGAGCCTGGAAACAGTCGACTGCCTCCTCACCTCATCGCTCTCGACTCATCCGTGTCGGGCTTTTTCGATGACATCGGATACCTGGACCTGTTACCGTCCCGACCGTGTGACACCGTGTTTATCTTCTACATGAAAGCTGGACAGAAGAGCAGTCAAGAGGTGAGGCCTCACACGTGCCCTGCTGTGAAACTGTGCATTCATCAGTTTTGTTGTACAGCTAATAGCATATTACAGGGGTCATCGGATGCCCATTTTCCACAAGTTGGAATGATTCTTTAGGGTGTTCATGTAAAGTTTGTAACATGCTTTGGTTAAAATACTTCAATGGTTGTGTAAAACAACACCCTTTACCTCCTCAAAAACAGCTCTGTTCACAGCGACCCGTTTCGTTGCATGTCTCTTTAAATGATAATGAGCAAAGACATGTAAAGTGCTGCCTTGGAGGACAGTATACAAATGGCTAAGGGTAGAAATATGTTAATACGGGAAATATGCTAATACGGGGTCCGTCAGTGGTTGTGGGTGGAGCATGAGCAATATGACATCATAGTGCTCAGAAAATCCAAACGGTTTGATTATTGAGAGTGTTTAGACTTTTTGAGGATTAAAAAATGTATTTTTTTCATTGTATGGTGGTTGTGTCCACACACTGCAAAGACACATTTATGTGCAAACACCATATAAAAGTGAGTTTTGCATCCGATGACCCCTTTAATGAGCCGGTGTGTGTAGATCTTGAGGAACGTGGAGTCATCGGCAAACGTGCAGCCGCACTTTCTGGAGCTGCTGTTGTCTCTGGGATGGCCGGTGGAGGTCGGGCAACATCCGGGCTGGACGGGCAGTGTGTTTACCAGCTGGACCATCAACACATCCAACGGTGCTGAAACACCAGGTACACACACACACAGCATCTTCTCATGATCAGAGTATGGCTACATTCACACTGTCAGTCCAAATCTGATTATTTGTGGATCCGATTGGATCTAAAATGATTGGCGTCCACACTGTGTATCGCTACAGTTCAGATCTGGTTTGTGTGTCCGTGCAGCTCTTTCGTTTTCCGGAATATCTGCATTGTTTCTATGGCAATGACGTTGCGTTGGTAGGAATACGCCAAAAACAACAACAACAAACGCAATATGGAGGGGTTTGCAACAGAGATGTCAATTAAAAAACTTTTTTTTTTATTTTTTATGTCTCTGTTATATTGTCATTTTCTGCTCGTCTGGCACTTTGCAACATCACAGCATTGTTTCTGCACCGACTCACAGCAGTGTTCCCTATAACAACGTCTGACGTTTACATTTTACGTGGAGTGAGAAAGTCACATAAACCACGCGAAATCAGACTGAAACGGATTTCCAGAAATAGGATTTCAAACCACATATGGATGTACCTTCAAACGGATTTGTAAAAAAAATATTATTATTTTTTTGCTGTTCACATTAGCTTATTCTGATCAGATTTCAATCGGATATGCACAAAAATCGGATTTGGACTGACAGTCTGAACGTAGCCTATAATGTAGTAATAATATGTGACCCTGGACCACAAAACCAATTTTTCAATTTTTTTGAAATTGAGATTTATACATCACATGAAAGTTGGATAAATAAGCTTTCCATTGATGTGTGGTTTGTTAGGATAGGACAATATTTGGTCGAGATACAACTATTGTAAATCTGGAATCTGAGGGTGCAAAAAAATCAAAACATTGAGAAAATCTCCTTTAAAGTTGTTCATTTATGTTGGCGATTGTGCTGCATTCACTCACAGAAATAAAGGTTTTATATATTTACGGTAGGAAATTACAAAATATCTTCATGGAACATGATCTTTACTTAATATCCTAATGATTTTTGGCATAAAAGAAAAATCAATAATTTTGACCCATGCAATGTATTGTTGGCTATTGCCACAGATAAACCCGTGCGACTCGTGACTGGTTTTGTGATCCAGGGTCACACATAATAAATATTCCATAAATAAATATAATAATATATTCCATGGGGTCACAAGCTTTTGGTTATGCGGCTCCCCATTTATGGAACTTACTTCCTGTAGAAGTTCCCAACTTTCAGTCTTTAAATCTCATCTTAAAACTGTTTAGGCAAACTTTTATGTGATTTAATGTGTGTTGCTGTACTGGTTTTATTGTTTAATGTCATTGCTTTTATGGATTTTGTAAGTTGTCCTTGAGTGCCATGAAAGGCGCCTATAAATAAAAATGTATAATATGAAGATAAAACACTAAATGACTTGGATCACAGTGATGCTCATGAGGTGTGTGTGTGTGTGTGTGTGTGTGCAGATGATTCAGTGAGTCTGGGTGACACCGGCGGTGGCGTGTTTAACGGAGAGAAGCGGGTGCTTTACTACGCAGACGCTCTGACAGAAATCGCGTTTGTCGTACCGTCTCTCAGCGACTCCTCCGGTAAACTCCTGTTTCTACACTACACTGTTGCTGTGTTCAGGAGCTTTCAGCTGTGATCATGTTTGCAGCTCAACACACACGTGCATTTGAGGCAAAAAGTGCCGTTTCTGTCACATGCTGCAGAGGACTATTAATGGCATATTGATTTCTCCATTAGTGCAACACGTTTAATGATATTAATAGTGATTTATTTATAGGGGTGTAACAATATATCGCAATACAAAAATGCAACAATATGTATTGTGGATAGTTCACCCAAAATGAAAATTACTGTGTGTGTGAAAAAATTCAAGTTTTCAGAGTTTTAGTGACAGTTCTACATTAAACTACTATATATAATGTTGAATATAATGTATAATAATGCGATGGGGAATATTTGTGTGTCCTGATAATGCCAAATGTCTGATGTTACCAGTGTAAAGTGGCTTACATTATTTTAAATATCTAGTCAGTGACAGAGTGCAAGAATATTCGTCTAAAATAATTCTGTATTTTCAGCTTCAGAATCATGAATATTGTTATTCTGGTGTCTCTATTGTCCTGTGCTTTGGGTTTCAGCACCAAGTCCAAGTCTATTCATTTACACACACAATGTAAAACCAAATTTAGCATTTTAATCAAATTTTTGTTAACCTTTTATCATATGTCTTGGAGTATCGCAATAATATGGTGAGTTCAGTATCGTGATATGTCTCGAATCGTGACATGAGGGCACCGTTACACTCCTATTTGTTTAATATGCCGAATGTTGATTTCTCTCCTAACGCAGCGGAGTCATCCGAGCACAGCTTCCCGACGGCAGACTCGGACTCGCAGATGGAGCTGTTACCCAGTTTACTGAAACAGCCCAACCTCACGCTGGAGCTCTTCCCAAACCACTCCGACAACATGGGACCCGCGCAACGGGTAACTTCCCGTCTCATTCTCAGAGCTGAGGCCGTTACTGGTTAAACGGTTTACCCTGGCCAGTATATCAGGAGTTAACAAGCAATGAAGCACACGAGACAGGGCTAGCGAACGTCATCCATCTTGTTTTCTCATTCACTTCCATTCTCACACACACTACGTCATACGACTCACTGCGCCCGGAGAGGAACTCTCACTCAAAGCTTCTAAATCAATTCAATTCGCATTTATTTGTATAGTGCTTTTCACAAAACATATCGTTTCTAAACAGCTTTACAACACAAATTGAAATGATTAGGTCTAAGCCACCAGGGGCCTAATTTAGGAAAAAATAGGGAAAAGGAAGAGCGGAAACATGCAAAAGATAAAGGCATGTGTGCAGCTATCATTCATCTCGTTATAATAATATGCATATAATAAAATAGGCTAATTTATCACTTATGCTGTTACACATAGCGCAACAATATTACTTTTTCTGTCTAACTAGCTTACATAATCAGACAGTAAAATGTGAACATAATGTAACTTTTTTAACAAATGTAATATCACTCATTTTTATATTTATTTATATTTTTGGTAACACTTTATTTCGATAGTCCACTTTAGACATTCTACTAGCTATAAGTAACTTTGCAGCTACATGTCAACTAGCCGTCATTAGAGTATTAGTAGACTGTCTGCTTAATATCTGCTAACACTTTATTTTGTTGGTTCCCCAATAGATGTTCTACTGACTATAAGTAACTTGGCAACTACAAGTCAACTAGCAGTCAGACTCAGATAGTGAGTGGACTCAAAATAAAGTGGAACCATATTTTTTTATTTGACTCAATTTGTAATCATTTAAATATATGCATTTATATAAAATAGCAACATTTTATGTACAATCGACTTAAAAAAAAAAAAAAAAAATCTACATTCTCAATTTCATTCATGGTGAGAACATGAAACGAGCTTTGGTTTAGTGGACGATTGCTGCCATCTACTGGAAAACAAACACTTTTAAAATTAAAATAACATGATTTTTTTAACTACAGTCACTAGATTATTCAATGGTTTTTCATTTAGATTTGTTTAGATATTAAGTCATTATTATAAAAATAAAACTGACTCTTTAGCCCTATTCGCACAGGTTTAGTATTACCTAGGGACCTCCGGTAATTTGTAATAATCGCAGAGGTCGTCTGTGATTTTTTTATCCCGTGCGAATCTGCCATATCTGTAAAAATTCCCCCGAAAATTACCTACCGTATTTCGGCCAACACAGGGGTCCTCTGATAATACCAGTCCCGTGCGAATCCCCATGTCTGTGATTTGGGCTGTTTTTCTGTGAGCCTATCGTTTCCTAAAGAACGTAATAACCATTATGGGCCGTTTAACAGTCCATTTTACGTCTGTATTAAAACTATATTAACAATAAAATATCTCGATATGCTCTACTCCAGTCCGATTATAGTTTTTCTCCAATAAAAACTATGAAGTGCTGCAAAAGAGAAAACAAACTACAGTAAAGACGTGATCCGGAAGCTCAACTCGGACCGTTGTCATGGAAACGTCAAATTAAGCATTTTGGCGCAACATGGAAGCTCTTTTGGAAAGTTTGGACGCTTTTTGTGGTAGTGTAACTTAGTAGTCTGTATCGTGGAGCATTTCTTTGTCTCACACGGCCTCTAAAGACGTCCATCCTGTAAATATCTCAAGAAATCAAAGTGTGAAAGAGTAAAAATGATATAAAATGAAATAAACCAAATAAAATGAATGGAAAAACAAGCCTATCGCGACGTTTCTGTATTTATAATACCTTCTTCAGGCAGGCTTGTTGTAAATATGGACAAAGAATAAAAGAAAAAGAAGATGTATTATATATTTATACAATAATATTATATTCTATAATATATATAATATATTTCTCTAATAAATTGGTTTTAAATAAGTTCTTTTTTTGAATTGCAATACTGCAGCGCGATCTTCGTTTCAGCACGTTCAGCTAGTGAAGTGTGAATGGGTGGGCGCACGCTGTAAAGTCCGTAAACTCGAGGGAATTACGAACATTTATTTGCCCGTGTGAATGAGCCACCAAAAACACAGACGTCAGGGGGTAATTTCTTAATTACAGAGGTCCAGGGGTAATTCTAATCCCGTGCGAATAGGGCTTTTGTCAAAGTTTAGCATTTTTTTGTCGTAAAGTATAATTTTTTTGCAATTGTCACAATATTACAGTCAAACCTGAACGTGTGTGTGTGTGTGTGTGTGTGTGTGTGTGTGTGTGTGTGTGTGTGTGTGTGTGTGTGTGTGTGTGTGTGTGTGTGTGTGTGTGTGTGTGTGTGTGTGTGTGTGTGTGTGTGTGTTCATTTGTTCTCCATCGTAGATGTGTTAAGGTGTCACTCCTTCATTTCTGTGTGTGTTCCTCATTGTAGCTGATTTTTATTTTTTGACAAATTAAGTACATATTATGTAGTCTCACCCATTCATCTCTGTGGGCCAGTTTTCACCTGGTATTAAGATGCGTTTCGGTCGATCGGATCACAAGTGGACAATAAACGCTCATGTGGTCGAATGCGTTCAAACAACGCCTGCTCTCCACCTACTGACTTAATGCGTAACATTATGCGAACCGCACGAGCCAGACGGGTTTAAAGGGGTGGTTGATTATGATTTGACTTTTCTAACTTTAGTTAGTGTGTAATGTTGCTGTTTGAGCAGAAACAACATCTGCAAAGTTACAATGCGCAAAGTTCAAAGCAAAGGGAGATATTTGCTTTTAAAGAAATCGCTTTTTAAGGACTACAACAAACGGCTGGTAGAGACTACACGACATTCCTCCCGGGTTAGTGACATCACCAACCCTAAAATTTACATAAACCCCGCCCCCTTAACACGATTTATAGATTATCAAGACAGAATATGCTAATCAATGACTAGAAGATAACTACACATCAGCTTCATAAATTCATTAAATAACCATTCAGAAATGTCCTGTTGCTTCTACATGTTGTCACTTCTTCTCGAGTCTCTCCATCATTGTCTGACTCCGGTTTGAACATAAAAGGCTAAAAGTTGTTGAAATTTTCAGTGTGTGTGTGTGTGAGGTAAAAGAACACAAGCTCTTGTAGCTCCGCCCACTGTGCCGGGAGCAGCAGCTCATTTGCATTTAAAGAGACAGACACAAAAACGTTGCGTTTTTGCTCACCCTCAAAAAGTGACAAATTTAACATGCTATATAAAAATATCTGTGGGGTATTTTGAGCTAGAACTTCACACACACACTCTGGGGACATCAGAGACTTATTTTACATCTTGTGAAAAGGACATTATACCAACCCTTTAAACTTTGTCAAGTGAAGACCCAAGTTTAGTTTGAGGGCTAAAAACACACTAAGCACAATGTTCTAATTTCTAACACACTCGTGGCTTTCAGAGCAGAAACCAAAGCTGCTGTTCTCCGCGTTCTTCCGTCGTCTCCTTTCGCGTTCATATGTAAACTGTGCAAGATTATTTTGTCCATTAGATCGAAAGATCTGAAAAAACACACACATAGACTCTCCCCTCAAAGAAATCAGGACTGAAGTGGTCGAAAGTGGACAGAAGAGACGGATTAAAACACCATGTGGAAACGGGAACGTCTACTTGTGATCCGATCAACCAAAACGCATCTTAATATCAGGTGTAAATGTTTTTTTGGAGGCGAGTGGCCATAGAAGTTACACTGAACTCATCCTTACTGAATAAAAGTATTAATTTCTTTGTAAATCTTACTTGCCTCAAACTTCTGAATGGTAATGAATCACAGTTTCCACAAGAATCTGAAGCAGCACAACTGTTTCCAACACTGATAATAATCATAAATGTTTCTTGAGCATCAAAGCATCATATTAGAATGATTTCTGAAGGATCATGTGAGACTGAAGACTGGAGTAATGATGCTGAAAATACAGCTTTGATCACAGGAATAAATTACATTTAAAATATAATCACATAGAAATTTTAACTGGTAATTATATTTTACAATATTACTGTTTTTACTGTATTTTAGATCAAATAAATGCAGCCTTGGTGAGCATAAGAGACGTCTTTCAAACACAAAAAAATCGTAATTATTCAAACCGTTTAAACGTTAGTGTATAATGTTTATGTCTTGTGGTCAGTCCCCTACAGTGAAGAGCAAGAAGCTGCCGTCCGGAAGAACGATCCCACCGTTAGGACCCGACACTAAAGTGCTGGTCGTGTGGGTCGAGCGATACGATGACATCGGTAACATGTTTTCCACTCCTTCATATTCATTCAAATTCCTTGATTTCAATCACATCAGTGATAAATAAACCTATAAATCATGTATATATGTAAAATATGTGTTATAATAGTAAACACACAAGGCACAGATGGTGTGTGTGTGTGTGGCCTGTTGTAAGTTGTGAATAAAAAGATTATTAGTTTTTCAAATTCAAAATTCAATGTGAATTTGTTTCTATTTGTGAAGTTTACTTGTAATTTCGAAGTAAACCTGCACCAATTTTTTTCAATGTAGTTTTACTTTCTGTTCTTTTTCTTTTAAAAACAAAAAAATAAAGGTCACACTTTACAATAAGGTTCATTAGTTAACATTAACTAATGTATTAACTAACATGAACTAAAAATGAGCAATACATTTGTTACAGTATTTATTAATCTTTGTTAATGTTAGTTAATAAAAATACAGCTCATGTTAGTTCACAGTGCATTAACTAATGTTAACAAACACAACCTTTGAATTTAATAATGTATTAGTAAATGTTGAAATGAATATTAGCTAAGATTAATAAATGCTGCAGTATTGTTCATTCTTAGTTAGCGTTATCTAAGGTAGTTAATTAATGTTAACTAATGAACCTTATTGTAAAGTGTTTTCAAAATAAAAAGAAAAATGAAAACTTGTGTTCTTTTGTGTCAGAAAACTTCCCTGTGTCGGAGTTACTGGCGGAGACGAGCACCGGAGTGGAGACGGCCGTCAACAGCAGCGCTTCCAGGTAATAAACCGTTAGTGAGACTGAGTTCAGTCCCTGACATGATCTCATTCGCCCTCGCCTGGTCTCACTCAGGTCCAGCTCTTCAGAGAAGGACGTTCCCATCGTTTTCATCCATCCGCTGAAGACCGGCCTGTTTCGGATCAAACTACATGGTGCTATGGGCAAATTCAACATGGTCATTCCTCTAGTGGACAACATGGTGGTTAGCAGGAGATCACTGGGTATGTGTGAGTGAGTGAGTGAGTGAGTGAGTGAGTGAGTGAGTGAGTGAGTGAGTGAGTGAGTGAGAGAGTGAGAGAGTGAGTGAGTGAGTGAGTGAGTGAGTGAGTGAGTGAGTGTTTGTGAGAGTGAGTGAGAGAGTGAGTGAGTGAGTGAGTGAGCTTGTGAGAGAGTGAGTGTGAGAGAGTGAGTGTGAGAGAGTGAGTGTGAGAGAGTGAGTGTGAGAGAGTGAGTGTGAGAGAGTGAGTGTGAGAGAGTGAGTGTGAGAGAGTGAGTGTGAGAGAGTGAGTGTGAGAGAGTGAGTGTGAGAGAGTGAGTGAGTGAGTGAGCTAGTGAGTGTGAGAGTGTGAGAGAGTTTGTGAGTGAGTGAGTGAGCTAGTGAGCTTGTGAGTGAGAGTGTGAGAGAGTTTGTGAGTGTGAGAGTGAGAGAGAGTGAGTGAGTGAGAGAGCGACCGAGCGAGTGAGTGAGCGAGTGAGTGAGTGTGTACTCATGATTGTTTGTCATTTTCTGCCCCTCTCCAGGATTCCTGGTGCGTCAGACTGTAATAAACGCGTGTCGGAGGAAGCGTCTGGAGAGCGACTCCTACAGTCCGCCACACGTGCGGCGGAAACAGAAGATTGCAGAAATCGTGAACCGTTATCGCAACAAACAGCTTGAGCCCGAGTTTTACACCTCGCTGTTCCTGGAGGTCGGCGAGACGAGCCTCAACCCATAAACACTCTCGCAGGCGGAGGTCATTAATCTGCACTCGAGGCGCTGGTCTGGGGGAATTACGTTTTTAATGTTGATTGGCCAAACACTTGCTCAGCCTGACCTCTACACGATCAGTGCCCACCTGACACACGACTATTGTTCCGTATCTCGACACGGACACTTTATTTCTCCTGTGACTCTCACAGAAACCAGTCAAAGTTACATTTCACCCCCAAAATAAATCTGATGTATATATGCAAAATATATATTTCTGTATTTTGCATTAAGAAAATGAGCCTGTTTTTATTACGACTTTTGGGACATTCTTTTCATAACATTTGAGCTCATTTCCCCCCCAAAATTTGCATTAAATGTATTTTTTTGCTTATAATAAATTTATTTAAGAATGAATTTCATAAATAAAAATTATAAATAACAATTTTCATTGTTCTCAAATGTGATACTCATTACCGTAACACCATAAAAATACATGTAGTACAATTATTTTATTTCATTAAATTGAATTAAAAAGCAGAACAACAAATACCACCATGATTTATGAATGCTTTAAATAGTACATCATTATTCTTTGCACATTACAGTAATGACAGAGACTTTTTTGCATTGAGTTGATGAGAATGTCAATTAATATCAATGTAAAAAAAAAAACCTTAACGATCCTATAAACAGGCTTTATTTTTCTTCAAACGAAATATGATTTATTTTGTGGAGTGAAGTCTGACTCGCCGAGCGGTTTCATGAGACTCAGCCGTTACTGTACTTCACAATGAATGACGTTTTATTTGATCATGTTCATGATTTGAAGGACTGCGACTGTAAACGTCCTCATGTGAAGCCGTTTCTTCTAGAAGCACTATTGAAATGAACACTAATCTCCAGCAGCCACTGATGTGATGCCAGTCTCTTCCTCTTCCTCTTCATCATGTACAGTAAGTACAGGAGCTCACCTCCTTTCTGAAAAGAGTTTCAGTCTGCAGGCGATGAGGAGCGAATGCACGCCACAGAATAAAAATAGAAAAGGTAATTGCGACTTTCTCTCATAATTATTATTATTTTTTATTTTTTTCAGAATCGCGAGTTTATATCTCACAATTCTGTCAAAGAAAATCAGAATCGAGGGATATAAACTCACAACTGCAAGAAAAAATCAGAGCCTTGAGATATAAAAAAGTCAGCTGACAATTCAGACTTTGAATCAGCTCAAACTCAACTCTTTATATCTTGCAATTCAGACTTTATAACTCGCAATTGCTCCTTTAAATCTCACTATTTTCTCGTAATTGTGAGTCGTAAAGTCAGAATTGTAAGATGTAAACTTGCAATTGTGAGAAAAGTCAGAATTGCAAGATATTAAAAAAGTGAACTGACAAATAATTTGAGTGAATAATTTCATAATTTCGAGCTTATATCTCACAATTCTGACTATTTTTTCGCAATTCTGAGTTTATATCACAATTCTGATAGCAGAAGTCAGAGAAGTCGTAATTACTCTTTTAATCCAGTGGCGCTTTAACAGGAATGACTGAGAAACAGATTTTCGGTCACTTGACATTTTGATGCCATAAATCGCCAAAAGCAAACAAACTACTGAGTTTCCCCGGACGGGTCCTTATTGGCTATAGATGCGACATTACTTCGACCCATAATGCATTTCAGTCGAAAAACATTATAAGGGCTTATCATTTATTTATTTATTTATTTTACTTGGTGTTTTTCACATATTGTGACACATTTCTTTCCACTTCCCCATTCGCCAGGTTTCATTTACTCAGCGTTTTTATCTTCAAATCAAAAGCTGAACTGAAATCAAAACCAATTTGACGTTCACCTTTAGCATTTAGATCTCCTTTCATATTCTAGAAAGCACTTTTAGATCTCAAATATTCCTGTTTCCATCCTCACCCGGGTCGATCTGTTTCTGTTTTGATGATAATAATGCCTTTATATGCGGTGATCTCCTCTCGTGTCATAGAGTAATGAGGCGTCACCCAAACACAACACCAGTTTTGATCTCAAGTTATTCTTAATACAAGTTCTGGAAGAGAATTACACGTCTCATGTTTGCGCTCAGAAGCTCCTTATTAACGCCACGTTTCTTTCGTGAGAAGGATCTGAAATGTCCCGCTTCCAGCGCTCTGGTCGCTCGCTCTCTCCGTGTGTAAATATTGACGGCATGGACTTTGTATAAAGTTTGACTTTCTATGTAAATATGCGGGTGTGAAGTTCTGCTCACTCATCTTATACTATTGATTAGGGACGGCACAACGGATGAGCGATTGTTTGTATTTATGCCATCATCATTTATGTGTCCAAAAGATACATTGGATATTGAATGTAACACATGTAATGAAATAAAGATTTTAATTAAATTCTTATCATATAATGACTGTGAATGCTTTTGTGTGTGTGTGTGTGTGTGTGTGACACTGATAAAAAGTGTCAAATTCAACTTTTTCAGCAACAAACTGATACATTGTATCTCGAGTTTCTTCCGGGAACGGTATGTGAGATTTTCCGAGGTTCTCGGTTCAGAAGCTCCGGTGGAGGTCGAGCTCCTCGCTCTGGAACATCTGTAAAAGCACAATCATGCTTTCCACTCATTAATCACTGAAGAATAATGAGAACTGAGACACTCTTCGCTCATTAACACACGAGAGTTTGCTTTGTTGCGTTATCAGTGTTGATGCGGCGTGATATTTTTATTACACTGTATACAGTAGAGACTGCTGATGCGTTTTATGATCATATCTTTCACAAATGTCCTGTCTTACTGAATGATTTTAAAAGGGAGATACGACAGGCATATCATGGATGGAACAACTTTTGCACAATGTTTTGCATCCAAACTGCCAAAATAAATAAAAAATCATCAAAAGGATTCAGAAACATCACATATGTTATATAGGACATTTTGCCCAAACAAGGACTAAAAAGCATATTAAGTAACTCACTCTCTCACTCATTCACACACACACACACACACACACACACACTCCAGCACATGCTGTGATCTGCTGACTCACACACTCACTGAATCAGCGCTGGATTATTGTCATTGATCTCAAGCATTGATGTTCTTCAGTCACACACACTCACACACACACACACACTCCAGCACATGCTGTGATCTGCTGACTCACACTCACACACACACACACACACTCACTGAATCAGCGCTGGATTATTGTCATTGATCTCAAGCATTGATGTTCTTCAGTCACACACACACTCACACACACACACACTCCAGCACATGCTGTGATCTGCTGACTCACACTCACACACACACTCACACACTCACTGAATCAGCGCTGGATTATTGTCATTGATCTCAAGCATTGATGTTCTTCAGTCACACACACTCACACACACACACACTGAATCAGCACTGGATTATTGTCATTGATCTCAAGCATTGATGTTCTTCAGTCACACACACTCACACACACACACACACACACACACTCCAGCACATGCTGTGATCTGCTGACTCACACACACACTCACTGAATCAGCGCTGGATTATTGTCATTGATCTCAAGCATTGGTGTTCTTCAGTCACACACACACTCACACACACACTGAATCAGCGCTGGATTATTGTCATTGATCTCAAGCATTGATGTTCTTCAGTCACACACACACTCACACACTCACTGAATCAGCGCTGGATTATTGTCATTGATCTCAAGCATTGATGTTCTTCAGTCACACACACTCACACACACACACACTGAATCAGCACTGGATTATTGTCATTGATCTCAAGCATTGATGTTCTTCAGTCACACACACTCACACACACACACACACACACACACTCCAGCACATGCTGTGATCTGCTGACTCACACACACACTCACACACTCACTGAATCAGCGCTGGATTATTGTCATTGATCTCAAGCATTGATGTTCTTCAGTCACACACACACTCACACACACACTGAATCAGCGCTGGATTATTGTCATTGATCTCAAGCATTGATGTTCTTCAGTCACACACACTCACACACACACACACTGAATCAGCACTGGATTATTGTCATTGATCTCAAGCATTGATGTTCTTCAGTCACTCACACACACACACACACACTCCAGCACATGCTGTGATCTGCTGACTCACACACACACTCACACACTCACTGAATCAGCGCTGGATTATTGTCATTGATCTCAAGCATTGATGTTCTTCAGTCATGCACACTCACACACACTCACACTCACACACACTCACTGAATCAGCACTGGATTATTGTCATTGATCTCAAGCATTGATGTTCTTCAGTCACACACACTCACACACACACTCACTGAATCAGCGCTGGATTATTGTCATTGATCTCAAGCATTGATGTTCTTCAGTCACGCACACACACACACTCACACACACTCACACACACTCACTGAATCAGCGCTGGATTATTGTCGTTGATCTCAAGCATTGATGTTCTTCACTCACGCACTCACTCACACACACACACACACACACACACTGAATCAGCGCTGGATTATTGTCGTTGATCTCAAGCATTGATGTTCTTCACTCACGCACACACTCACACACACACTGAATCAGCGCTGGATTATTGTCGTTGATCTCAAGCATTGATGTTCTTCACTCACACACACACACACACTCCAGCACATGCTGTGATCTGCTGACTCACACTCACACACTCACTGAATCAGCGCTGGATTATTGTCATTGATCTCAAGCATTGATGTTCTTCAGTCACACACACACTCACACACACACTGAATCAGCGCTGGATTATTGTCATTGATCTCAAGCATTGATGTTCTTCAGTCACGCACGCACACACACACACTCACACTCACACACACTCACTGAATCAGCACTGGATTATTGTCATTGATTTCAAGCATTGATGTTCTTCAGTCACACACACTCACACACACACACTGAATCAGCGCTGGATTATTGTCGTTGATCTCAAGCATTGATGTTCTTCAGTCACACACACACTCACACACACACTGAATCAGCACTGGATTATTGTCATTGATTTCA
>NC_139973.1:1742500-1772500 GCF_963993115.1 Abramis brama | reverse complement strand
AAGCATTTATTAATCAGTTCATGTTCATTTTAACATTTACTAATACATTTTTAAAATCAAAAGTTAATATTAATATTATCATATTATTGGACCTGAGCTTTTTTTTTATTAACTAATAACAAAGATAAATACATATTGAAACAAATATACTGCGCATTGTTAATTAATGTTAGTTAATGCATTAAATACATTTCAGTTACACTTTATTTTAAGGTGTCATTGTTACAGTGTAATTATATATTATGAGTAATAATATTTATATATTAGTTCTGCTCACAGTTATATATTATGAGTATATATGAGTAATATTAATTAACTACATGTACTTACTATAGGGTTAGGGTAGGATTAGGGTTTGGTTGAGGGTTAGTTGCATGTAATTATGCATAATTTACTGTTATTACTATGGTAAGTACATGTAAATTATGTAACAAGGACACTGTAAAATAAAGTGTTACCGAAATTTATTTTTTTCTGCTGAACACAAAAGAAGATATTTTAAAAAATGTCGATATCCATACAGTTTCCTGTCGCCGTTGAGTATTTCTTTCCTGAACTGTTACAGTTGGACGCTCATCTGACACTTTTAAATGTAACTTGTTTCAGAACATTCCGAGAACATTCAAAAGTAACGTTTGAAGAATGTTAAAATGGAATGTTCCCTCAACGTTCACATGATCAAGAAAAACATTTTCTTAGAAACTCTACATTTTGAGAACATTCACAATAACCTTGTAAAACACTCCAATATTCTTTATGTACAACATATGAATCATGTTTAAAGTTCTTTATCCGCGTTCTGACAGGCTGAGCCGCATTATCTGCTGTTTCTGGAGCTTCAGTTTCACAGATGGAGGATCAGCTTCAGCGCTTGGAAACGCAGACGCTTCAGTTGTGCAAGACAACAAAAGATTTTCCTTTTTTTGGGGTTTGTCTTTTATTTTTAGTCTTTTCAACCTTCAATCCTCTCACTGTATAATGTGGTGTTTAAGGCTTACATTGACTGAGGTTTAACTGCTAACCTTTTCGTTTTTTACCATTTTAATCACTGTGTGTGTGTGTGTGTGTGTGTGTGTGTGTGTGTGTGTGTGTGTGTGTGTGTGTGTGTGTGTGTGTGTGTGTGTGTGTGTGTGTGTGTGTGTGTGTGTGTGTGTGTGTGTGTGTGTGTGTGTGTGTGTGTGTGTGTGTGAGAGAGAGATTGTTCTCCCAAATATGAAGATTCCATCATCATTTTCAAGCCCATTGACTTGTGTTGTATTTGGATGGACAAACTACAGATCCAGTGTTTTTATATTCCTGCAGTTTTATAGGACATTTTGCCTATACATAAAGCATATTCATTTTGTATGGTGACTATCACTTTTTATATAATATTCAATTTGTGCACACTGTAAAAAAAGCCATGACAACATGTTTTTACATTATTTTAACTCATCAAAATAAGTTAAGCCATTTTAAATGTTTTATGTTCACGGATTTTTTAAGTCAGTTTAATAACTTGTTTAATTGACTTAAACTTCCATTTTTTTAACAGTGCATATTTATGCAAATTGTACACATCTTGTTATTTTAAAAGTTTGCATGGGTTAAGTCATAATATTTTCTTGATTAATGGATTAATGGATTAATGGATGGATGTATTATTGATCATGGGATATCAATGGGTTATTTCTCCTTCTCCCCACGAGTGAAAGCCTAAAAATCACTAACAATTAAATATAAGATGGGAAACAAACACTCCAAAAAAAGAAAAGAAAAGCTTGATTACCAGAAGAAACTCCATCAATAGAGCGATTTGTCCTCTTATGGCTCTGCTTCTCATCTCTTCTGATTTGTGTTGCCATGACAACGTCTCGGCTAACAACGAGTCCCATCGGGTTGTGTGTGTTTATCATCACAGCGCTTCTCCTATGAGGACAAGCATGATGATGATAGAGATATATATATATATACAGCACATTTTCACTTTTTTGCATTGTGACATTGTTCTTGTCAATTAGGCTACATTTGAGGAATATATTATTGGCTGCATTATGAAGAAAGCCACTTGTGTGTGTGTTTGAGAGGTTATTAGACCGATATAATTCCTCAGACCCGAGTGTCGCTCTCAGATGTCGATGGACTCAGTGCTGGTTTGATCTGAGATCGATGAGATTATGACAGGAGAGATGAAGTGACGTATAGAAGGTCGTGACCCTGCAGATCATCTTCAGCACAGACTGTTATTGGCCAAGTTTTATCAAGTGAATTGTGCTGGAAATCGAGCCTATGATATTGGCATTGCTAGATGGTGCACACACACACACACACACAATAATAATAATTATATATATATATATATATATATATATATATATATATATATATATATATACACACATCTATATATATACCAACTATATATATATATATATACATGCCTATCTATTCAGTTTGTTTGTTAATTTCTTAGTTAGTTAGTTCTTTAGTTAGTTAGATAGTTAGTTCATTAGTTAGTTCATTCGTTGGTTAGTTTGTTTGTTCGTTAGTTTGTTTGCTTGTTTGTTTGTTTGTTAGTTTATTTGTTTGTTGGTTCGTTTGTTCGTTAGTTGGTTACTTTGTTAGTTTCATTAGTCTACTTCGTAGACTTGTGCAACATCATTTTTGTCCTGCCTGTCATGCAAAGCAATTATGAACACATGCAAGAGAGATCAACAAGAGAGAAGGATGTTTGAGAAGTATTAAATGTTAAAGGTTTACTGTTTTTATCTGACTTTTTGTTTGTTTTTCAGTGTGATTTTTGGTTAATTGTATTGAATCCAATCAGGTCCAATTTGACCCAGAATATTATGATTGTACGCAGAATTTGAACACATCAAGGTTTAAAAAGCTTCTAAAAGAATATCTCTCGGTTTACTGACTGCAACAAAAAGTTCTTCATCAGTATTTTATCTTGTTTTCAAGTACAAATATCTAAAGATTCGTATATATCAATACGTTTTATTGGAGAAGTATTGTTTTCTAAAAAAGAAAATCATTAATATAATAATATATTATTTTATATAATATATTATTAGTCAGAAAAATAAACGCAGTTGAAAGAGAAAACTTGTTTCTTGTTTTAAGCACAAACTCAATTAATTTTGATCAGTTTATCAGTAAACGACACTGAATATCTCCAGTCATTCTGCATATGTGTCCTGGTTTAGGAGAGCTGGAAGAGCGTCATGTTTCGGTGTGTCAGGTGTGTGATGTGTGTCGAAGGCATCTGAGATTGCTCTTGATTGATCTGAGATTGTAGCAGAGTTTGGTATTGCCAGAGATTGCTCTTTCTCAGGAGAAACACACACACACGTCGAGCTTCGGTGTGACGAGTCTCATTCAGCCGAGAGAAAGCTTGATTTGGCTCTTTCTCTGTGTTGTGGATGGGGTTTAATAGGGTGTATTAGACTGATCTGTTCACTCCTGACAGATTACACTGTGAGACCTCAAACACACGACAAATCTGGTCATGTTGACGTGGACTTGGTCCGATTTCACCATAATTCACCTTATTAACTCTCTCAACGCAGTTATAATTCTTCCACAGATGAAATATCTACATATTTTAATCTGGTTATATTCCTAAACCTTTATGATATGTTTACTCTTGCTCAAACTAACACTTAAAAAAAAAAGTGTGAGTGGAGGCGGGGCTCATTTGCATATTCATAGAACCGCGTATACTAAATGAGGCAAGGGTGTCGAGTTACATTCAAGATATTTTAAGACATGAAGAATTTTTTCAAGGAAAAAACCTTTAAATATGTCATTTTGGTGATCAAAGATGAGTTTTAAGCGATAATTATTGACTACAGGAGGACTTTAAGAAAAACTGTAAAGGTGCTGGTAATTTTCTGCCAGGATATTATATCCGTTAATTTGACAGATATTTCCTGTGGGTGGGTGTGTGTGTGTGTGTGTGTGAGAGAGGGATAGATAGAGAGAGAAAGCGAGAGAGAGAGTGTGTGTGTGCGTGTGTGTGAGTAGAAAGAGAGAAAGAGAGAGGAGAGACTGCAGCTCGTCTTCGCATCGCTATTGGCTTCTTGTTCCTCAGCGCCGCGCACCTCTCGCGCGCAGTGATGCTCGCACCTGTCCCGACCCGCAGCATCATCATCATCATCACTTTCATCAGCATCATCATCAGCAGCGGATCTCCATGACGACAGCGCTTCCAGCATGGTGCAGAAATCCCGCAACGGCGGCGTGTTTCCCGACGCCCCGCCGGCCGAGAAGAAGCTGAAGGTGGGCTTCGTGGGGCTGGACGCGGGCGCGACGGACTCGAGCCGAGACGGCGCGTTGCTGATCGCAGGCGCGGACGCGTCGAAGCGCGGCAGTATCTTGAGCAAACAGAGATCCAGCATCTCCGGGAAGAGGCCGCCGAAGCGCAACGCGTTCTACCGACGCCTGCAGAATTTCCTCTACAATGTTCTGGAGAGACCGCGCGGATGGGCGTTCATTTACCACGCTTACGTGTGAGTCTCTGCACCTTTAAGTGTTTTAAGTGTTTCTTCTGCTGGTGGCCATCAAAACAAAGAGCTTCTCAACCCTCTCTGTCAGTCAGCATCTCTTCACGCGCTTGGCGAGATGTTGACACGATTGTTCTAGCTGTAGAATTGAGCATCACTGGAACAAAGCTTCTTTAATATTAATAGTTCAGTGTGGAGCCAGATCTACTCCAAAAACCCTTTAATAGATTGTTTAGTATCGATTCTGAATGTGCCTTGTGGAAAAGCGCTTCATGTTTAACATGTGTGGCGGGATTGTTCTATTAATAGATGATGTTACTTTCCTGCCGGTTGTTGAAAGCTTTGTTTATGTGAATATCTGCACCTTTAAGTGTTTCTTCTGCTGGTGGCCGTCAAAACAAAGAGCTTCTCAAACCTCTCTGTCAGTCAGAATCTCCTCACGCGCTTGGCATTTCTTTCATTTATTCATTCTTATATAGCACAGATTAATGGTTGCCCAAAGTGCTTCACAATAAAGAAGAACAATCAATACATGAAGATAAAAAATACACACAGGTGCACTCGAAACCCCTTCACGAGTGTTCTCCTCACACTTTAACAGATGATTTTAGCCTACATTTGAAAGTAGTTCGGGGAGATCATTCAGAGTTTTGGACCCATAAATCGCTCTTATGTTTATATGTTGTCCTGCTGATTCTCTGACCTCAAGGATCTGGAGGAGTGTATGTGGACAACATGCTGGACATGTAAGTGATTGTGAAGAGCCTTAAAAACACGTATAAGAATCGTACACGATTGTTCTAGCCGTAGAAGAACTGTTTTGGGCATCGCTGGATCAAATCTTCTTTAATATGAATAGCTCAGTCTGGAGCCAGATCTGCCCAAAAAGCCTTCAGTGTTGATTGCGCTTCATGTTTAATGTGTTTGGCAGGATTGCTCTATTAATAGACTTTTCTTCCGGTTGTTTAATGCTTTGTTTACTTGAATTCATAATCATATTTGCTCAAAGAAAGAACGCTTTTATTCTGAAATGAATCATGCTCCAGGCTTCTGTTCTTCATGACAGAGAATTGTTATCGGCTGCACTTTTGATGTGCGTTTAATGCATTTTAATGATTTTTAGCTATATAAGATTTCCTTCTTGTTACTTATTATAGAACTGTAAGAAGAGCATTTTTAATAGTTAATAGTTTATAGGCTGATGTTCATGTTTAGCACTAAAGATCTGTCGTGCTTCAGTTGTGCATCTCATGTGGTTACAGATGTTTGTATTGTTCAGCGACTGAAAATGCTTGTATGACTTTTCAATGGTTCGTTATATCACTCTGAAAGCTTGATATTAATAGTTATTCAACCAGAGAATCTTTCTCAAATTGTGTTCAGGTTGAAGGTTCCCGTTGCAAGCCAAAGAAACCCAATCTGATGCTGTTTGGAGGCACATCTCATGCTTGTAAGATATTTAGTTTCGATGTTCCTTGTCCAGAGCTCAATGTGAACCTGGATTTGCAATTAAAATCCCGCAGAATGTCGTTCCTCATTCTCTAAGTAACATCCAGACCTGGATTCTGGTGTCTCGTGTTATAAACACGAATTACTGAATTACAAACGTCTGCGATCACCAAAAACACACATGTTTAATCAACAGCGATCGCATCTGATCAGTTTATGAGCATCAGATTACCCTCAGTCAAGAGCTTTCAGATGATCTCTGTGTCAGCTATAATAGTGTGGAGTTTGATCAAATGCAGTTGTTATACAGTCAAACCGAAAATTATTCAGAAATCTTCAAGATTTCTCACATTATCACAGTTTATTTGCTAAAATGGTAATAAAAGTTGATATTTGACTGGTTTTGTCCATCCTTCTGTTAGACTCTCACACATGAATTATGTTGAATATCTGTCAGCTGTTAAATTTAACTACACAATTAGATAATACCAGTTTAGCTCAACCAATCACCAAGCAATGCTTCATTTTGTTCAGTCTGTGTGTAAAAAGAGCATTAGCAATTAAAGAAAACACACTTCAGCAAAACATGATCAGCTCAAAGTGTCGGAGTAATATTTGGTCACAACTGGTAGTCGCTGTATGAAGAATTATTAGGTGTAATATGTCACAGTTTACTTTATTTTGCTCTCCTCACTTACATTAATGAACTATAAAGTCCTGCACACACTAGTAAAACAATATGAAAAATGATATCTGGTGTCTGGATAAGGTTAGATGATGTATGTTTTAGTGATATGAGCCGCAGATGTTGCTCACCGGCGACCTTGTATCTTCACAGCGTTGTTTTAATCTCAGTCCATTCATTAAAGTGGATGTTTCAGCACCAGCGCGCACGGACAGCTCCCGAAACACATCCTCAGACACACACACGCAGAATCACATCTTACGTCCCTGTTTAAAGGCCTGGGTGTCAATCATTAGATGCAAATGAAGCAACGCAACGTCATTATAGTTAAAGAAAGATGCAATATTGTAATCAAAATTAAGTTTGATCGGATGAATGACATTCACACATTTACAAGTGAACAGATTTTTTACATTTCCAATGTTTTTTGCATTGGTATCTGAACATTTATTATGTAAATCATCAGAAATTGTTTGATTTATTTTAGAACTGTTTGTAAAAAGACATTTGATGTCAAAATAATTTTCTGTGTGTGTGTGTGTGTGTGTGTGTGTGTGTGTGTGTGTGTGTGTGAGCTCTGCAAATTAATTTTCACTATAGTCATTGACTTCCATAAATTTTTTTATTGAATGGATTGAATTATGATTTCTCTTTTAGAGAGCTCTAAAATTCAATTCTCACTAGTAAAAATGCAAGCGTAGAGCTCTCTAATTGAATTTTTACTAGTAAAAACAACACATTAAAGATATGTATAATTACAGAGCTATGTTATTGAAATAGAGAGCTCTGAAATTGAATTCTTTAAAGAAATAACTGAATTAGAGAGCTCTTTAATAATAATGGTTAATAGTAAGAACTAAATTGTAGAGCTCTCAATTAAATTCGTACATGTAAAAATGCACTTACGACGACTAAAACTGAACGGCGTTCTCCATTTCTCCATATCTCTCCACTTCCTTCCTATCGGATGTAGTTGTGGTTCACTCTTGATCATAATTATGTTTAATTGAATAGTGGACTGATTAGTCAATGTTATCATGAATACTGGATTATATCTTGTAAATAATAAGATTAGCAGTTGTGTGGGTGTAGATACAGGATTAGTTTCTCCATCAGTTCTCCAATGCTTTCTGTCAGTGTCATAGTCATCTTAGTTTTACTTAGAAGAACTAATGCACTGTTTGTGTGTAAAGCTGCTTTGGGACAGTACGTATAAACATGCTTTACCAGTAAAATGAGTTGTAAGCATTATAAGTGATTTGGCTGTATGAACTTATAAGGTGCTGAAATTCTCCACTCGTGTGTTTTTGCTGCAGATGTTTCTAAACCGCTGTGTGTTTCTGTGTCTTCTGAAGGTCGTGTATGAGTATAAAACACGTTGACAGTGCGGAAACTGCAGAGTAACACGCTCACGTCAGCACAAACTGCTAATCGTAGTGGACAGAAACCGGAGAGGAAGAGTTAAATATATAAATAGAGTCAAAACTGTCGCCGTCACGATGTTTCAGAGGCGCTGATGTTCCCCGAATAACAGCTGTAAAGTCTTGATGTGTGTATTTTACAAAGCAAATGCTTTTGAAGGTTTCATACACTGAAAAAAAAAAAAAAAGAAATTGGTGAAATTTATGGTCAAAAATGGTTGCCAGACCGTTAAAAAAAAAATATGGTTGCAAAAAATTACAATTTACTGGTTGACAACTTTTATTTACAGTAATATATATATATTATATATATATATATATATATATATATATATATTACTGTAAATAAAAGTTGTACACAACACACAACTCATACACAACTGATTTTTAATATTCTGCATACCAAGGCTGCGTTTATTTGATTAATAATACAGAAAAAAATGATATATTGTGAAATATTATTACAATTTAAAATAACTGTTTTCATTCTGATATGATGATTTGATGCTCAAAAAACATTCCTTATTATTATCAACCTTGAAAACAGTTGTGTACAATTTTTTTTCAGGATTCTTTGCATCAGAAATATGTTAATTTACCAAAATACTAAAATCTGTTTTATTACCTTTATAATATACTGACAATCTCCTTAAAATCACAGTCAAGAGAAAGGCATATGAAAAATCAAAGTTAATCACAAGCAGCTTTTCAACAAGATGATTAAAGTACTAATATATAAAAAGTGCACAATATCATACACACAAATACAAAACACCACACAACACTAAAATAATGCAAAAAACATTCATTCCACAACATAATATGGAACATAAAACCCTACTGTACATAACTGATAACTAAAAACTAAGAATCGTGTTATTTCGATTAAAACCATCAAGGTGTGACACAAAGAATTACAGATTATGTTTTCACATACTTTTTCACTTCCAAAAATAGTATTTTACTGTATTATTCCATGTTATAAATGTATAGAGGCAGAGAACGTCCCCAATTAAGCAGGATTTTTACAGTATTTCACCGTTTCATATTTGACAGTGTTCCAGGCAGACAGATTAGTCTTTTCTAACATGTTTGTGAATATATATAATACAGAATTTAACATGCAATTCATTCATGTAATCACCAAAAGGAGGTAAAGTTGTGTTGTTTAAGTGAGTGTTATGATGAATATGACACACGCGTCTCTCATGTGACATCACTGTCCTGTAAAACTCCAGTCTTTCTGCAGCCAGAGTCAGCACTTTCTGTGTGTGTGTGTGTGTGTGTGTGTGTGTGTGACCTCTCAGCTCAGGTGTGAATCAGGCACCACCATTTAAGTTTGCTGTGAAAAAAGCAGCATGGTCTCAGGCCGACAGAGACGTGTTCGGGCAATCTGCCCCGCGGCCCGTCACCGACACACACACTGACACACACACTGACTCACACACTGATTCATGAGGTGGTTTATATGGAGCTGTTTGTGTGCCACACATTACAGTGATGAAGGAGACGAACACCTCATAAACACCAGCTGAAGGTTTTTTCATGCATTGATATATGATAACCAATAGAGGTGTAACGATGCCCTCATGTCACGATTCGGGACACATCACGATACTGAACTCACCATATTACTGCGATACTCCAAGACATATTATACACTGTAAAAAATTGAACCGTGATTTTTACGGTAAAAAAAAACGGCAGCTGTGGTTGCCAGAACTTTACCGTCAAAAATACGGTAGCAACCCGTTATTGGTTTTACAGACTTAACTTAAAATTTACAGTAATAAACCGTATTTTATTATCTGATATAATGTGAATTTACCGTCCTATTGAAGTATTAATATCTGTTTTGTACCATAATACACTGATAACCACCAATCACAGCAGTGATGAGAGTCACATGATCAATCAAAGCTCATCACATGCAGCTCTTCCACAAGAAAGTTAAAACTATAGAAGCTGCACAGTGTCATTCACACAAACATTAAACACCATCACGGTAACACACATGAAATTTTAAAAATGCAATAAACATTAATTTAACAACATTAAATGTAACATAAAACCCTAATATACATAACTGATTAGAACAAACGAAGAAAACTATGAAGAAACATAGTTATTTCAACAAAAATACATCAAATGTGAAGTGTCACACAGGGAATTGTGGGAATGTCAATTTACGTTTTTTCACTGTAAATTATACAATGAGTTGTTCTTTTTCACTTTCAAAAACTGTAAATTTAACAGTATTACATTAAATGTACCATTAGATCTATCACAGTTATTTACCGTATATAGTACGGAAACTTTCTGTTAACCTTTCTGTTAACAGTTTTTCACTGTAGCATTTTTACAGTCTTTTACCGTTAAAATTACGATCATTTTTTACAGTGTAAAAGGTTAACAAAAAAATTACGGTTGATTAAAATCCTAACATTGGTTTTACATTGTGTGTGTAAATGAATAGTCTTGGACTTGGTGCTGAAACCCAAAGCACAGGACAATAGAGACACCAGAATAACAATATTCATGATTCTGAAGCTGAAAACACAGAATTATTTTAGACGAATATTCTTGCACTCTTTCACTGACTAGATATTTAAAATAATGTAGAAAACTTTTACTGGTAACATCAGACATCTGGCATTCTCAGGACACACTAATATTCCCCCAATGCATTATTATACATTATATTCAACATTATATATAGTAGTTTTTTTTTTTTTTAACTAGATTTTTTTTCTTACATAGTAATTTTTATTTTATTGTGAACTATACACGATACATATTGTCACTATCTACGATACATATTGTTGCATTTTTGTATTGTGATATATTGTGTCACAATATATTGTTACATCCATATTTAGTTCAAGCTTTTAGTGTTGATGTGAATGTTAGATATTTCATGACTGATTTGTGTACAAAAGATTTCCCTCCTTCCACTTTCTTTGCTGCTATTTATGTGGCATAACCTTGTATTATATTTGTTCATTAGCTTTGAATAAAGGCTTGAAAATAATATGATTAATATGATTTGTGGGGAATGTACCCGACCAAAAGCTTGAATTAATTCATATTTTTAATTAATTAATCATAAATGTTTCTTGAGCATCAATTCATCATATTAGAATGATTTCTGAAGGATCATGTGACACTGAAGACTGGAGTAATGATGCTGAAAATTAAGGAATAAATTACGCTTGACTATATTCACATAGAAAACAGCTGATTTGAATGGTAGTAATATTTCAGAATATTATTGGCTGCTGGTTGTGAAGTGACGCAGAGGACTGTGTCTGTCAGTCAGGGTTGTAAAGCCCAGTTTTGCGGGTCAAAGAACGAACGTCGTATTAGAAGGAAGAACAACAAACAGGATAAACGAAGGCCTGGATGTGGCTTTAGCTTTCTGCGGAGGGAAATGAAGCTCTTGCTGTTTGAATGGGTTGAACTGCTGCATCTAAAAGCTGCTATTTCAATCACACAACAGCCTGAGATGATGCCGTCGGCAACTCAACATGAAACAGCATTTGTAACTCGTTTTACCGTTGTAATATGACATATTTTCTGAGTGAAACTGGACTAAGCCGTCTGTGCTGGTCTTTGGCTTTGGTCCATTTAAATACTCACATATTATTTATTCCTAGCCTGACGTCGTCATACTCAGATTCTTGTCAGAATATGAGTCTGATACAAGCGTGCCGCACAAGCCCTGAAAAGTGAAGCCAAAGCGTCTCGATCGCCCCCGGTGGCTGGTCCTAGTATAGGTCATAAGCCCCGCCTCCCCGTGTTATTCAATGGGACGTGAGACCAACTAAATAATTAAATTACACTTCAAATATATTTTTTTCCAAAGGTGGTTTCTGTCATTTGTTGTCGTTTGTATCACAAGTTCAAGTGTCTGTTTTTAAAATAAGTTTGTTTTTAGTTAGTTTACGTGATGCGGTGGTGTAACGTCATGATTGACAGCTGTGATTGACAGGTTCTCTGAGCGAAGTAGTCACTGAAGCACCAACGGACTTTTTTTTGGGATCTTCGGAGGACTGAGGAGATTGTATTTACTTTATTTTAACAAGCCTCTTGTCGTACTGCAATCAGTTTGTCAGGTCTGGTCCCGAGATCGCTACTGCGCAGACTCAAGTCCCAAGATGTCAGCGCCATATCGGGACACTGGCGGCTTCAGTTCTCACCAATGGAAGAGAGCGAAGGGGCGTCATCCATCTTTTTTTACAGTCTATGGTCTGATCTGCTCCATTGAGCTGTGATTAAGGGGCATTTCAACCGAACCAGGAAAGAAAATGCCTCTGCACTCAATTGGATAGACCTACAACCAATCAGAGCAACGGAGTAAGTGACGTATGTTGAGCGTATCTTCCCGACCTCAAATGTTGTGGGCGGGGCTAAGTTCGGCTGGCATCCAGTCTAGAATCCCATAGGAAGGACGGCAAAATTTTCCGATTGACAAATGCCTTGATCGCGGTTCTCTGTTCCTCTTTTAAATGAATGCGCTGTCGATATCTTCTATAACATGATATAGATTCCGCGTGATGGCGGAATCTGCACATCTCAGTTCTCCAGCGGCAGCCATCTTTGTTGTAAACTAATTCAACCCAAGCGCTCGTTGGTGACATGGATGATTGTGAGTGAATGCAGCACAATCGCCAACATAAATGAACAACTTTAAAGGAGATTTTCCCAATGTTTCGATTTTTTTGCACCCTCAGATTCCAGATTTTCAAATAGTTGTATATCGGACAAATATTGTCCTATCATAACAAACCTCACATCAATTGAAAGATTATTTATTCAGCTTGCATTGTGATCTTTAAATCTCAATTTCAAAAAATGTACCCATGTGACTGGTTTTGTGGTCCAGGGTCACATATTATACAGTTGTAATCAAAAGTATTCAATGAACAAATCAAACAAAAGTAATTGAAATAGCTCAACACAACAAATGTTTCAAGTGCTTTCCCCAAATTCCACTGAAAATGCAACTTTTAATGACTTCCACAGTCTCAAAATTATTCAACCCCTCTGTGTGTGTGTCATCATTTGTGTGTGTGTGTGTGTGTGTGTGTGTGTGTAGGTCACATGCATTAGAAGCCCATCAGGGTTGGTTTACTGGTTTATTAACGTTCTTTTATTGCAGAACGTGTCACCCTGAGACGAGCATCAATCAAGCACACTGTCCTAACATGCTCATAAAGTACACACACACACACACACACACACACACACACCTCCTCAGAACACCCTGACCTGTGTGAAGAGCACAAACACCAGTCTCAGCTTTTACTCTTTCTTCTTCTGCATCTCTTCTGCTTTCGGGTGGTGTTGTAGGATGTAGTTGCACTTCCTGATTATTATTATTATTTTGTATATTAAGCAGCACATGTGTAATGCTGCACATGTCTGCATCTTCAGGTGAACATTAATACAGGATTATTGACTATAACAGAGGGGGATGAATAGAAAACCCTGTTAGTAACTGTCAGCATTCTTAATTTATTCATTTATGCATTTTTAATCATCCATCTTGTTGAATTGTGATGCTTTATGTAATACTGCAAATAATATTTAATATTCAGACACTTTCCCATCCAAAATGATCGATTTAAACCAGTTGTAATGTGTGTGTGTGTGTGTGTGTGTGAGAGAGAGTGTGTGAGTGTGTTTGAGTGTGTGCGTGAGAGAGTGTGTGAGTGTGTTTGAGTGTGTGCGTGTGTGAGAGAGAGAGAGAGAGTGTGTGTGTGTGTGTGTGCGTGTGTGTGTGTGTGTGTGTGTGTGTGTGTGACATGACTTTGGTAAAACACTAGCCTTGTACTCTCTCTCTCTGTCTCTCTCAGTCCTCTTCACTGGTGTCTCTCTCTCTCTCTCTCTCTCTGTCCCATGCGCTTGTCCTCTTCACTGGTCTCTCTCTCTCTCTCTCTCTCTGTCCCGTGCGCTTGTCCTCTTTACTGGTCTCTCTCTCTCTCTCTCTCTCTCTCTCTCTCTCTCTCTCTCTCTCTCTCTCTCTCTGTCCTGTGCGCTTGTCCTCTTCACTGGTGTCTCTCTCTCTCTCTCTCTCTCTCTCTCTCTCTCTCTGTCCCGTGCGCTTGTCCTCTTCACTGGTGTCTCTCTCTCTCTCTCTCTCTCTCTCTCTCTCTGTCCCGTGCGCTTGTCCTCTTCACTGGTGTCTCTCTCTCTCTTTAGCAAAAGAGTTTTGACAGATCAGTCAACCGAAAAACCCTCAGCAACTTCAGCCTCCAGCTTCTGTTTATAGTCTTACTGCACACACACACACACACACACACCATCCAATGAGTGTGTAAGGAAAAGATCACCTAAAACTCAATGCCCAAATCCATATGAGTTTCTGTCATCATAGGTGACATGGGGGGATTGGGGGGATGTAAAAAAAAATTGCATCACAATAAGTGTATTGTGATTGTCACTAACATTTTAGTAACTAAACTGAATTTTATTAGGTTTAGTGACAACATGTTACAATGTTTACATGTTACAATTTCTGGTAAGCTACGCTTTTTTATTATTTAAAATTCAATTCAATTATATTGATTTGACTAAATATTGACTCATTTGGATAAATATTAGGTACACAAGATAGGCAAGAAAAACACAGCTCAGCTAATGCTGTAAACACACAGCTGTCAGCTGGCAGGATTATTTAAGGTTAAAAATAACTCAAATTAAATATAATGTGTTTTTTTATTATAATAACAACTTTATTTAATGATATAAGTAAAAATATAATAAATATGTAATATAGTACACATATTTAGCAAAATACTCTTTTTTTTCTTGCCAACTAACGTGCTATAGACTATTATGGTCATTAAATGGCTTTCCTGAGGTAAATGTTATGTGCCATAATTGTTCTCCAGCTGTTTTATTGACCCCTCTGTTTGATTGATTGGTCGATATTATGTATGAGGAATATAAATTTCGGTAAGTTGTACTGTATCTTTCCACAGTGTTCATTCGTGTTTATTTACTGTTAGCTAGTAGAGATGATCGGGTCACATTTACAAGAGCCAAAACGGTATTTATTGGTTGAATTTCGTAATAAAAGTGACAGAATCTGAGAGCTGAGATTTTTTTTATATCATAATAACCTGCTCTGTCTAGTCTGTCGGTCTCCAGGTCCTCTTTGCTTCCGATTTTTCTGTGCGTGAGAAAATGAATGTGAATGCATGAGAGTTGGCAGCTCTGATTAAATGATGACAGAACGATCATTTCCAGGTGAACTGTCTCTTTAAGAGCAGTGTGATGAACTCATGCCTCTCTAACCACACTCACACTTCAGAGAGAACTGTTGCAATGAGAGCTGTCATGTGCTATCAGTGTGTTTTCAATCATACACACACACACACACCGTCTATAACTTCAAGCAAGTATAAAACATTTCATTTGCGTCTGCGTGTGTGCGGCTCGTGTTTCTGAGTCCAGCAAACAGCCTCTGTCCAGTGGATTAGATGACGAAACTACAGTCTAATTATAGATTATCGACCACAAACAGAAAACCACATCAATGCAGAGAAGAGCGTCCGCTGAAGACACACCTCAGCGCCAGAGACATCCGGGATGCCAGTGATTTCCCAGTGGAATGAAACAGGCCTCTGGTTCAGGATCAGGAGAAGCGGGAGTTCAGGAGAGATGCATTCAAACATTGGTGGAAATCTCAGTGTCATCCACTAGCCCCATAACTGCAGTGTTCAGTCACTGATTACCAGTATCACACACACACACACACACACACACACGCCGGAAGCTGCTGTGTTTCCGCTCATTTACACCAAAGAGAAACACGACATTTCACACTTCCCGAATGAAACAGCCGTGATTACAACACAGAGAGAAAACATCGTTTTTGCCATGTCATGAGTGTAATGGGAGAGTTTTTAAACTTTGATCTTAATTTTTTTATAGTTTCTAAGTGTCAAGTTTCAAAGAAACCAGTATAATTTTCTCTGAAATAGATAGACAGATGCTGGTTTCTCTCCGTCTATCACACACACACACACAAACACACACTCAAACTGACACACAAACAAACACACACTTGCGCACACACACACAAACAAACACACACACTCAAACTGACACACAAACAAACACACACTTGCGCACACACACACTCGCACACACAGCCACACCCTCAAACTTAACACACAAACAAACACACACTCGCGCCCACACACACACACACAAACAAACACACACTCTCGCACACACACACACTCAAACTGACACACAAACAAACACACACTCGCGCGTGCACACACACACACACACACGCAAACAAACACACACTCGCACACACACAGACAAACACACGGACACACAAACAAACACATTCGCACACACACACACACTCAAACTGACACATACACACATTCGCACACACACACAATTGTACATTAGCGGGCTCATTAAACCTCCTGCGTTAATGTTTCTTCTCTAATTTACTGTAAGAGTGTTGCGCCGGAGGCCTGATGCTCCTGAGCTCCTGATTACAGTAATTATTACAGTAATTAATTACAGCTGCTGTGAGACTAATGACGTGAAGCTCGTCACGACCCTCTAAAGACACACTCCTCACAGTGACACGACAAATATGATCAAATATGAGCCTCGCTCAGACTGATGAAACACAGTCCAGATCCGACTTCAGGAACAACCGGAACAAGAGAAGAGTAATAAAGTGATTTACTAATACTGTACATGTGATTAAACAACCGATGAAGAACTGCAGAACGTTGTTTGGACTTCTGAGAAGTTAAAACTTAGATCTGAGATTTTCAATCATTCAAAATCTAAAATTGTGAAATAAATAAGTACTATGAGAGCAAACTGCTTTCAGAACTAAAAACTCCAAAACTACACTGGAAGAATGACTCAAATATGACTTATTGATGCCAAAAATCTGCACAAATGATCCTTAGATTTACACGGCAACAATATCTTTTGGTGCTTGAGCGTTACAGTTACACTGAGGTATCTAAAATACAGTAAAAAAACTGTAATATTGTGAAAGCATCAAATCCTCATATTAGAGTGATTTCTGAAGGATCATGTGACACTGAAGACTGGAGTAATGATGCTGAAAATTATAAAATATATTCACATAGAGAACAGCTGATTTACATTGTAATAATATTTCAAAAATTTTACTGTATTTTTTGAACAAGTAAATGCAGCCTTGGTGAGCAGACAAACATAAATAAATTATAAAAAAGGAAGATGGAGAAAACTACTACTACAAACCTCAACTAACATTATGAGTAAAATGCTAAGAATAAAATAAAATGCTGATCCAACCTGCATAATAAGAACACGGCGTTATAACTTAGTGTGAATCAATCCAAACGCTTTCAACAGCACGAGCACCATGAGTAATCAATGGCGACACACACACACACACACACACACACACACACACACACACAGCCATGAACGGCTCTCTGGAAATTTACCAGTTCGTGTGTGTGTGTGTGTGTGTGTGTGTTAGTTTGGCGGATTTCATCCTAATTTTTGAGTAAAAACGACCTAAATTAACAGCTTTGACACACTAAAAGAAATGAGGTAAAGTGTGTTTGTCTGTACATTACACAGCTATAACTTACTAACATTTAGTAATATGATGTGAGTGAAGCAACATACACTATGAGCTTTATACATGTATTATAAAACTAATAGTTTCAACTAAAGAAAATTAAGTAAACTTCAGTTTTTCTTATGTAAGTAAATGTGACGCAATTAAATTAAGTATAAACTAAATGTTGACCATTTATGTTACTTTAACTCAATTTAATTAAGTAAATTTAACAAGCAGCAAATATATTTTTTTACAGTGATGACAAATAAAATAAGTTTAAGTTTTTATATTTTGTTAACATTTATTTTGTTTCAAGCTTATGGTTTCAGTTTTTGTCATCAATAATAACCTTGATTCTTGGGCAAACATATGATTGGAACATTGAAAAGTTTGCCTGGCAACAAAGACAGACAAAAGAGATTTAATTCCCAGGCAAAGTCTCTTATTGGTTGTTCCGTTCTCATCTTCCTCACACATTCTCTGTGTGTGTGTGTGTGTGTGTGTGTGTGTGTGTGTGTGTGTGTGTGTGTGTGTGTGTGTGCTTGTGTGTTCTTGTCTTGTCTTGCTTGTTCTTTTCATCTAATCACCAGCTAATTAATCCTGGTTAAACACAACAGTTCGAGCTCATGTTCCCCCTTGATATTCATTAGAAGAATCTGCTAAGCAAGATGTTTGTGAGCGTAAAAATAGCCATAAAGAGGCAGAGACAGAAAGACTCTGATCTGTGGTTTTGACCAGCGGAGCCGAACACTCTTTCGTGTTTTCATCAGTACAGCATCATCAATATCAATATCAATATCAATATCAACATCAATCACAGTTACTGAATCTGTGTGAATATTAGATTCTCACCGTTCCATGAACCTCTACTGTGACCTTGCAGAGATAATGAGATTCCTCCATGATCACAGACTCGTGTTGAGAAGTGAAGGCTATATCTGCACTGCATCACCAAAGATTATCAAAGAAATATATGAAAATAATACACAAAAGTACCAAACTGTGGCATATTACTGCAATTATGTTTCTTTCTTTCTTCTTTTCTTTATTTATATGTATTATATATATACTATAGTATATTTGTATTTATTTGTTTTTTTAATCTGGGTTGTGACAGAAAGGGCATCTGAGGTTAAACCTGTGCCAATCATGTGTGTGTGTGAAGCGGACCCTGCAAATTAGCGGGAGAAAGAGAGAGAGAAAGATATTATTTTAATATAATTTGTCTTTAACAGTTTCTAATGTGTTGTGCTTTCTAATGAAACTGTGTTAGATCTAATAGTTAACTCTTTTTTATATTTTATATAAAAAATTTTTTTTATATTTTTTAAAGTCCCCCTGTAGTCAATAATTGTATCCCTTAGAACTCATCTTTGATCACCGAAATGACATATTTAAATGTTTTTTCCTTGAAATAAATTTTTCATGTCTTAAAATATCTTGAATGTTACTCGACACCCTTGCCTCATTTAGTATGCGCGATTCTATGAATATGCAAATGAGCCCCGCCTCCACTCACTCACTCAGCTCAGAGATCCACTGGTTGACGATCACACGTTGATCTGGGGTGCGTTTCCCGAAAGCATCGTTGGCCAACTATGGTCGCAAGTTCATCGCAATGTCCATTGAACTCTATTGGTAACGAGGGAACTTGCGACCATAGTTGGCTAACGATGCTTTCGGGAAACGCACCCCTGATTGGTTACAAGGTAGTTTGTGACGTCAGAAACACCAGCGATTTCAAAGCGTGTTTTTGAGACTGTCTTTGGTTCACTGCAGTTTTAAGGAGGAAATACTCAGCAATGGTGTCGACTTATGAATTTACACATGGTTTGTCTTAAAGCATATTAAAAACACCACATAGACACATAAACAACATTAAAAGCTGGATTTTCACCACAGGGGGACTTTCATATTTACTGTTTCAACTTTAAATTTAGTTAAAGTTTTAGTAATTCTTTTATGTGTTTTTGTCATTTTATTAAAAAAATTGTTTTAAATATGTCTACATTTTATTACTTTTTATTGTTATTTATTAGTTTTATTTATTTTAGTACTTGCCTTTTGGACTTTTACGGGCTTTTCCGAAATCACTGAAGTGACGTCGACGTCCGGGTTAGCGGTAGCATTAGCCGTAGCATTAGCCGTAGGCAAGTGTTATTTAAATAAACTCCTGATGTACTTACAAACTTTCCAATGCCTTGTTTTATGAGTACAGAATAGGGTGGTCCTTATCAAGTCCAATTTTTTTTTTTTTGTGCAAAATGTTAGTGTCTTAACCTCTTAAACTGTTCCTTTTAACTTCAAAATTAGAAATATACAAAAATGTTGACAAAAAAATGATATCTAGAGGTAGCTCAATCATGTGGAAGACTGCCTATGTTAAGCTGTGCGGCGTTACTGTGATATGCAAGAAATATTAAAAGTTGCTGCAAATGAACTACATTTTATTGAAATCAGAGCAACACTGACATGACAACAATCTCAAAAAAAGCACAAAGTTTTCAACAATCCCTCATTTCTGATGCTCAGCAGCCAGTGTTGAGTTTTTGCAGTCTGGATAGATCCGTCGGTGATCTTCCAGCACATGAAGGAGAAACTGCAATTGTTCTTCAGAGTGTGTGTTCAGAGTGTGTGAGAGAGCCATTGTATTCTTGAATCAGAGCCACTCCTCTCTCGGCGTGATCATTGACTACTTTCATTGCATGTATGGTTGCCTGTGCCTCCTGATAATCTGCTTGATTCGGCCAAAGTTCTGCGTCAATTTCAAGGAACGTAATGTAATTTTTTAAACCAAAAAATGTGCTCTAAACCCAAACAGATTCCACCAGGAAAGGTAATTCTGCTAAACCGGGTCATGGATGGATTAATTTGGATTTAGTTTCTACAATAGGTAAACTGAGATATGTATCTAAAATACATATTTAGGAATATATGGTGCATTAGATGCTTTTATGGAGATTTTTTTGGAATTTTACTAGTCAGGTACAATACCAATTCAAATGATCTGTTTTTACGAAAATCATCAAAATCTCAGAAAGTTTAAAGCTATTGAGCTACCAGTAATTATTATGTTACTGCCATAAAAATTGGCATGCTGTATTTTCTTATATAAAGGAACAATTTGAAGGGTTAAGAGTATGACAATTGGAGACTTTAAAAATAAGGACCACCCTAGTACAGAACCTATTTGTACTACTGTAGAAGTTTGGTCCATTCTGGGCATTATTAGTGCGGTAATAATACATCGTTGGATCCATTAGCGCCTGCACTAAGCCATCCGGCTGATATCTCTAGATAAGCTCTAACTTTAATAATGTTCAACCAAGGGAAAAAGGCTTCTGGGGGGTGTTTGGCTCGAGGTCATGGTGCAAAGGACCCTAGGATGATTTTACTCCGAACCATCCCTTTAATGTGACCTCTGAAGGACAGGTTACACATGTACACTCGATCTCTAAAGGTGTAAGCTTTAGATAAAGACATTCATAATGCTCATCACATCAGTTCTGTTTACTTTATTCATGCATGCATCTGCTCTCATTTGTCGCGAAGCAGACACAAATGCACATCAGGTGAACTGGTTTTTCTCTTGTCGTTTCAGGTTTCTGCTGGTTTTCTCCTGTCTGGTTTTGTCTGTGTTCTCCACTATCAGAGAATATGAGAAGAGCTCAGAAGACGCGCTTTACATCCTGGTATACAATATCACACTGATGATGATCGAACATGTAGACTGATCGCAGTGTCATGCTAACTTTTGTGTGTGTGTGTGTGTGTGTGTGTGTGTGTGTGTGTGTGTGTGTGTGTGTGTGTGTGTAGGAAATCGTAACCATCGTGGTTTTCGGAGTGGAGTATATCGTGAGGATCTGGTCTGCTGGATGTTGCTGTCGTTACAGAGGATGGAGGGGAAGACTCAAATTCGCACGGAAACCTTTTTGCGTTATCGGTGAGTAAATCTAAAGTCAAGTTTGCTCTCTGGGAAAATAAACTGTAAAAAAAATAATAATAAGAAGAAGAATTCAAAGTTGTAAATAAAACAAAGATTATTGGAATACATTAAATTTTCACTTTAAAACTTCATGTTTAATTCCATGCTGTTTCTTTGTAATTTTTTTGTGAAATTTACTAGCAGTTTGTGTGTGAACATCTTTCAAAGTAACTCCTATGACACCACTTTTTTGTAAAAAATAAATAAATAAATAAAAGTGTATTTAACATTATTTTTTTGTGTATTTTATAGTCAAACAAGCACAGCTCGTATCTACTGTACATGAATGAGATAAATACCCCAGAATGTCTGGAATTGTTTGCCTGCATTATGTTTTGATTCCCAAGGAACTTTTTTTTTAAAGAAATTAATACTTGTATTCAGCAAGGACGCATTAAATTGACAGTAAAGACATTTATAATGTTACTAAAGATTCTATTTCAAATAAATGCTGTTCTTTAGAACTTTCTATTCATCAAAGAATCCTGAAAAATAAAATTTATCAACATTGATAATAATCATAAATGTTTCTTGAGCATCAAATCATCATATCAGAATGATTTCTGAAGGGTCATGTGACACTGAAGACTGGAATAATGATGCTTTGATCACAGGAATAAATTACACTTTACTATATATTCACATAGAAAACAGATGATTTACATTGTAATAATATTTTTAAAAAATTACTGTATTTATGATTCACTTATTTGAATTAATTATCGAGAGAGAGAGAGAGAGAGAGAGAGAGAGAGAGATGATGTGTTTTACGTGTGTCTGTGAGTTTAATTACTTCAAAACCAGCGTTGCTAAGAAGTATAATGTAGCGATTCAGTAGCGAAGCTAATTTATTATTTTTATTAATAAAAGTCGCGGGGCAGCGTTGATGACATGCTTCTGAATGTCTCTGTGTGCGAGTGACTTATGTGTGTGTGTGTGTGTGTGTGTGCGCTTAAATGAAAACAGTGCATTAATATAGAACTGTAATTAAACTGATTTGGCATTAAACGTATTTATTGCACACCTTCCAACCAATCAGAAGCGAGTATTCAGAGATAAAGAGGTAAAGTGTGTGGCCTGCGCACACCTTGCCAAATGCATGTACATTTACAAACATTGTCACATTAATGTTTACTATGCTTATATACTGAAGGACATGTACAACTCTCGATGCCTCAGTAGGGTTAAAAACATTTTAACGGACTCCTCAAACCCCGGGTTTAAATGGTTTGACCTGCTGCCATCAGGCCGGCGCTACAGGAGAACGAGAACAGATTCAAGGACAGTTTCTTCCCCAGAGCCATAACCATCATCAACTCTAATCTGCACTGGTCCCTCTCCGCTACACACACACACATCACAGGCTCAGGGTGTTAGCTTTACTTTTGAATTACAAAAACTGATTACAATTGATTATTTTTTGTAATATATGTTTAATATTTGTGTTGTATGTAACATTGTTTGTGTTGTTGTATAATCCGACACTAAGGGAAGCACTTCCTAATTTCGTTATACATGTTTATAATGACAGTAAATCATTATCTATATATATAATATATATATATATATTAATCTGTCTATATTCAGCTTGATACTAGCTTGAACTATACATCAGTTGATGTTGCCAGTTGTTGTGTTTCTCAGACATCATGGTTCTGATCGCCTCCATCTGTGTGTGTGTGTGTGTGTGTGTGTGTGTGTGTTTCTCAGACATCATGGTTCTGATCGCCTCCATCTCGGTTCTGGCCGCTGGAACGCAGGGGAATGTGTTCGCCACCTCCGCCATCAGGAGTCTCCGGTTCCTTCAGATTCTGCGGATGATCCGCATGGATCGCCGCGGAGGCACCTGGAAACTCTTGGGATCTGTCGTCTACGCTCACAGCAAGGTAAATAAACATGGAAATACTGTTCAGAAACCACACATGTGATTTTGTGCCGGTTCCAAGATGCTCTTAAAGGATTAGTTCACTTTCAAAACATTCCAGGATTTTTCTACACAGAATGGACTTCAATGGCAACCGACTATATCAATGTTCAAAGAAGGTTCAAATGTCCGTCTCAATGCAGCTTCAAAGTCTCGACACGATCCCAGTCGAGAAATAAGAGTCTTATCCAGCGAAACGATCGGTCATTTTCTAAAAAAATATATATATATTTTTAACCACAAATGCTCGTCTTGTACCATCTCTGAGATGCGCCACGCATTACGTCATCACATTGGAAAGGTCACGCGTCACGTCATCAATCTAAGTTATTTGTCTGTGTTCAGAAAGGTAGGGAAGGGCGAAAAATTTCATCTCATTTTCTCCTCCAACTTCAAAATCATCCGACATCTTTGTTTTAATTTATTATTATTATTATTTAAAAAAAATTCGTGACCTTTCCAACGTGATGACGTAATATGTGGCGCATCTCAGAGATGGTACAAGACGAGCATTTGTGGTTAAAAAGTATATATATATTTTTTTTTTTAGAAAATGACTGATCGTTTCGCTGGATAAGACTATTATTTCTCGACTGGGATCGTGTCGAGACTTTGAAGCTGCATTGAGACGGACATTTGAACCTTCTTTGAACATTGGTATAGTTGGTTGCCATTGAAGCCCATTATATGGAGAAAAATCCTGCAATGTTTTCCTCAAAAACCTTAATTTCTTTTCGACTGAAGAAAGAAAGACATGGATATCTTGGATGACATCGGGGTGAGTAAATTATCAGCAAAACATTTTTTGAAAGTGAACAATTCCTTTAAAAATCACATTTTACAAGTCATTCTCCTTGTTGAAATACATTCTGTTTGAAATCTTCATTATGGGGCTTTTAGAAGAGATATATTACGATAAAAGTCTATTGGTTGTAGAGAAAGCAATTTTTAAGCTCTTTTAGCTTAAATCATGCATCTGGTTTTATTTTGCACCGATTATTAGAAGTAAATGCAGTGCATATCAGTGCTTTGAGAAGAGATATACTGTATGACAGTAAATGTCTATTGGTTTTTACCAATGATTCTCAGTATCTCAGAATATCATGCCATCAACATTGACTGTATTAACTTGCTTAATTCGTGTTCCTGATCATAGATTTATCAGTGCATGTTATTCCAGAGGAATACTGTAATCATTCATCTAAATTCAAAACACATCCTTTTTAAGCTTCATGCACAAAAAAAAGTCACATTATGGAAATGCATTTTTAGTTGACTTTTTAAACAGATGTTTTGAGGTCTTTTGAAGCCCTCAAACAATGCAGCCGAAGCATGAATCAACATTACACAAACCCAATTTCTAAACTGCAAAGTAATCACGTATTTTTCAATCCCATTTCAATTGCCCTCCAGAAAAATGGCAAATAGACCAGATATGATTTTAAGAGGTTTTCTGGTTGCAAGGCTTTTTGCCGAGATTGAAACACAGCAGTCGTTCTGTCATGTGTCATTTGTCAAGCCCAAGATGTTCTGCTCATTGTTCAAGTGTATTTGAGAGGTCGTCGTTTGGCTCTGTGTGGCTGTTTTGAGGAGAGGAGGAAAAGGCCAAAGTGAGATGCGTAATGAGACGTCCTGATGAAGTGTCAGATGGAGGTTTGCGATCGATAACACTTGGAAAGACACTGTACTGTAAGTGCAGGGCTCATGGCCACAGACTGAGAACTGGCAGTAACAAGATGTGCAGAGTTTTGAATTTCATCATGCAATATGTCTTTTAATCATACTGTGACAAGTTAGAGAAAAACTGGGTCAGAGGTGAACGAGTTTGAACTCAGTATTTGAGCTAATGCATGACCTGCGCAGTAATGTTTCAACCCTCTGGTGCTCTTCGGTGTCGGCAAAAAATGACAGAATTTTATTTATTTTTTGTCAATGAAATGAATGTACTATATTTTAGTTTGATAATGTTTTTTATTTAACATTTTGTATTTTTAGGAGATTTTTTTATACTAAATTATATTCACGCTGTATTTATAATCCATTTATTCACTTTTTGAGCATGGACCTGAAAATTTTATTTCCAACTTAAACTAAATCTCTTAAATCTTGAATTCACAGACTTCAGTTTGATCTCTTTTCAAAGACGACATTTGGCAAATTATTTCCGAAGTGAAAAAAGTGAAGTTTTAAAAAGTGTACTTAAAAAAGTAACAGAATTTTATGTGTATTGTTATGAAAAAATGCACAAAAATACTATTTAAATTTTTCTATGAAATATATATTTTCAAAATCACGTTTTACTCTAAAACTGCAAGAAAGCCATTAATCTAAACAAGTTGTGTTCCAAATTTGAGCTTGATATCTCAAACAATGAGCTTTCAGAAAGATTTAGTTCGGCTGCAGTACCAAACGCTTCCACTAGGTGAAATTCGTCTCACATTCATTTCCAATGCGCTCATGTTTGACCGCGATGAGCACAAGTGTGACTATTGTTTACAGGACCACTTAACCTGTTCGAGTCATGTCCATGATTTTGTTTTGTGTTCCCATAGCAAGTGCCAAAACCTTTACCAAGTTTCATACCATTCCAATGAAGTAATAAATTCTAAAAAAAAAACGTAAAATTTTTCGTTCAAAAAATGACCGAAGAGCACCAGAGGGAATGTTTCACTAATGTTCGCACCGGGAACATCGGCTGTTGTGTTGGTGATAAAAGCACAGTTTCTTGAACAAACACACACTTTATATAAACTGCACATTGCCTGTAAACATGCTGAAATATAAATGAGTTTTAAAGGGGTTGCATGGATAGCAGGGTGACATGAGGAAAGGAAAGCCGTCTGTGAGATACCAGCATTAGTTTGATTAATAATTCATGCCGGGAATATCAAACGAAAGAGGAAAATAGGTTATTCATCTAGCATTGTGTGAAAAATTAAGACTTGATGATAGGAAATTCTTTCTCAAACATAAAACTTCCTCTTTTTGTATATTAATTGCAAACCAAGTTTGGAGTCAGTAAGATTTTTTTTATATAAATTAATACTTTTATTCCGCAAGGATGCATTACATTGATCAAAAATGACATTTATAATGTTACAAAAAGTTATATTTCAAATAAATGCTGTTCTTTTGAACTTTCTATTCATCAAAGAATCCTGAAAAATAAACTGTATCAAGGCTTCCACAAAAATATGAAACTGTTTTCAACACTGATAATAATCATAAATGTTTCTTGAGCATCAAATCATCATATTAGAGTGATTTCTGAAGGATCATGTGACACTGAAGACTGGAGTAATGATGCTGAAAATTCAGCTTTGATCACAGGAATAAATTACAACTGATTTACATTGTAATATTTCACAATTTTTACTGTATTGTCCAAAAAAAATGCAGCCTTGGTGAGCAGAAGTCTTGCCGACCCCAAACTTTTGACAAAGTCGAACAAATGCAAAGTCTTACATGCATGTTCGATCATTTCTTTGCTCTTCACAGACAGACTGATGTTTTTGTTGTTATTCTGGCATCCACTAACGAAGTGAAGTCCAGTCCTCTCTCTCTGGACCGTCAGTTTCTGCCCAGATGAAGCAGTGAAGTGGATCAGCTGCAGTGGAGAGTCTGATTAAAGTGTCCTGTCATTCATTGAGTTGCTGTCGTGAGTTCAGCCTCAGGAGACGTTCTCTCTCAAGGGCAAGAAAGTGGATTAATGCGCTTACGGTGCGTTTTTCAGTCTAAAATAAGTGGCGGTGGCGTAACGTTGCAGTCTCTGTGTTGAAGTGGTGTCCTGTTTCTCAGCATCCACTGAAGGTGCAGTCGAAGGAGTGAAGAGACGCGGATGCTGACAGAGCAAAAGCTTTGGCTTGTTTCAGGAGTTCGCTTGTGATTTTGATTATGATAGTGGGTCTTCTCATCATGATTATTATTGTTAAAGTGCTTTTTCGATGATTATCATTTATGTATGTAATACAGCTGTTTGTGAATGTAAAAGGTCTGGGAAGTTTCAAAGTTCGAAGTGCAAATAAATGTTATTGTCTCTTAAAAGAAAGACTCGATTCTGAACTGCCTGAAACATTCACGCGGATCCGCGAAAACGACTAAAAGCGCTGTATTCTGCTGCCAGGCCAGTAGATGGCGATGAAACGCTATCGACTGAACGCGTAATATGCATGTGCATGACGTCATCGTCTTCAGAGATTCGTGTTTTTGTTGTTTACACAGAGACCATTTTCAAAAACTTCCACTTTGAAACCCGTTTTCAAAAGCTTGCGCCCAAAACGCCGTTTTCATGTAAATGAACGGCCAAAACGCATGTGTTTTTAGTTGAAAACGGTTTAGTGTAAACAGCCGCTAAGGTTTTCATTGGCTGCTGCAAATGACAGAGGCCTGGAAGAGTTTGGTTCACGCTGTTCATATCGACCAATCACAATAGACTGGGCCGTCTGACCAATCAGAGCAGAGCAGCTCTCAGAGAGGCGGGGTTTAGAGAGACTGAATCTTCAAACGAACCATTTCAGACACAGAGAAAAGAGATGATTTTTGCATCTTGGATGCATGTAAACCTTAGCCTGGAAATCCAGACCTAAATCTGAAAGATGAATGATCTGGCATCGACTAATGAAACTCGGCCAGCTCGAGGGGCGGCACCAAGCATGCATTTGAGAATCTCACTGCACGCAATTGGATAACACTACGACCAATCACAACATCGCTTAGCTAGCAGCGGAGCTAACTGGTAGATTCGACTCTTGCTGTATCCGGTCGGCAAAACAGCAAAAACGCCCTTCTTGCAAAGGAACGATTCAAGCGCCGTCTTCTGTTCCTCTTTTAGATAAAATGCCAAGTCTAACTCGTTCATTGTAGCGGCCAAAGCCGTTTCAAACAACTGGTGTTCATCCATAGCCATCTTGCAATGTTTACTAATGACTTCGACGTCACAGCGCTGTCGGCATCTCGCCTCTGGCCCGCCTATATCAGATAACCCGATGTGATTGGTGCAGCTCGGATACAAGGGCATAGTTAATGAGCATAATTACTCGACGCCAGAGTAAAACTCGCTGAGCAAATTCAACTTGTGCTCTCACGAGAACTCTGGATTTCCAGGGTATGTAAACCTATCATAGGAGACTCAAAACAAAATTAGCAGCCTTTAAAATAGCATAAAAGGACACTTTAGTGAGAAATACTATAATATTATACATAATAGGGGCTCTTTAAGCACAGTTACACTACATGCCGCTTCAGTGCACCATCATTCATACGCTGTTGACATTTAATGTCATCAAGTATGACACTTGTAAGAAATTGTAGTCTGCCTCGACCCAGATTCCACTCCAAAATACATTTTAGAATGAGCTCATCCCCAAAATGGCTTAATTATCATAAAAATACCATAATCAATTATACTGCATAGTAACTTTACAGTATTTTAAAATACAGTGCAAAAACAAGCACTGTAATTAATTTTACAGTATAAAAATACTGTAAGTTATTATACGGTATGCTGTGAAGTACTGTTGTAAGATTTACAGTAATTTTACCGTGGAATAAAATGAGGTTTTATTTAACAAAGTTCGGGAGGAGCAGGTTCAGATAATTAACCAAATCATGCACAGCTGGAGATTAATCAGTAATCAACTCAATGACAGAGTATAAATTCACAGCAGACCTATCTCTGTTCATTGAAAGTTTGTCAGCATCCCTCCTCCACCCTATCTCCTCACTTCCTTTTCCATCTACACTTACCAACTGGGGGGAGTACTTTGGGTTCGGGCCTAACTCCGAGCTCGGAGCCCTCCCCCCGGACAGCACGCCAAATACGCATAATCTTATTGTATTAATGTAGATGTGAACTCGTGAAATACGGAAGCTTGCTGGATATTTGTTGCCAGTAAGTTACTGTTGATTTTACGTTAAATTTTTTACAGTGTAGAGATGAAGGAAAGTCAAGTTATATTGTTAGTCAATTGGAGAATGGGACTGGGTGTAGGACCTTCTCAGCCAATGAGGTGTAACAGCTTCATTAACATACAGACCACAGCTGTTGCAACAAGAGCATCTTCATTTACATTAAGAACAGGATAAAAGGTTTAAGATTTGGATGTTCTGGGTTCATTCTGACGCCTTTGATCACTGCTATTGCTGTAATAAACTTCATTTTTGAGATCTTCACACTTGATTTTGACATGTACTGATCCTGTGCATGTATGCACCCTCAACAGGAGCTGATCACAGCCTGGTACATCGGCTTCTTGTGTCTGATCCTGGCCTCGTTCCTGGTGTACCTCGCGGAGAAGGAGGATAATGAGATGTTTGAGACCTACGCCGATGCGCTCTGGTGGGGTCTGGTAAGCACTCCGCACTCCCTCTCCATTAACAAACACGCTTGAGGTAATGCGCCGTGTCCACAGATCTCTCATAATGTGCTCTGGAATTGATA